>NW_028153663.1:0-194000 GCF_964211835.1 Anser anser
CCCAGTGGTGCCAGTGCACTCTGTGGACTCACTGTACTGCATCCCCAGTGGTGCCAGTGCACTCTCTGGACTCACTGCAGTACATCCCCAATGGTGCCAGTGTACTCTCTGCACTCACTGCAGTGCATCCCCAGTGGTGCCAGTGCACTCTCTGGACTCACTGCAGTGCATCCCCAGTGGTGCCAGTTCACTCTCTGGAGTCACTGTACTGCATCCCCAGTGGTGCCAGTGCACTCTCTGGACTCACTGAAGTGCATCCCCAGTGGTGCCAGTGCACTCTCTGGAGTCACTGCAGTGCATCCCCAGTGGTGCCAGTGCGCTCTGTGGACTAACTGTACTGCATCCACAGTGGTGCCAGTGCACTCTCTGGACTCACCGCACTGCATCCAGAGTGGTGCCAGTGCACTCTCTGGACTCACTGCACTGCATCCCCAGTGGTGCCAGTGCTCTCTCTGGACTCACTGCAATGCATCCCCAGTGGTGCCAGTGCACTCTCTGGACTCACTGCACTGCATCACCAGTGGATCCAGTGCACTCTCTGGACTCACTGCAGTGCATCCCCAGTGGTGCCAGTGCACTCTATGTAGTCATTGCGCTGCATCCCCAGTGGTGCCAGTGCACTCTCTGGACTCACTGCAGTGCATCCCCAGTGGTGCCAGTGCACTCTCTGGACTCACAGCACTGCATCCCCAGTGGTGCCAGTGCACTCTCTGGACTCACTGCACTGCATCCCCAGTGGTGCCAGTGCACTCTCTGGAGTCACTGCAGTGCATCCCCAGTGGTGCCAGTGCACTCTCTGGAGTCTCTGCAGTGCATCCCCATTTGGTGCCAGTGCACTCTGTGGACTCACTGTACTGCATCCCCAGTGGTGCCAGTGCACTCTCTGGACTCACAGCACTGCATCCCCAGTGGTGCCATTGCACTCTCTGGACTCACTGCAGTACATCCCCAATGGTGCCAGTGTACTCTCTGCACTCACTGCAGTGCATCCCCAGTGGTGCCAGTGCACTCTCTGGACTCACTGCAGTCCATCACCAGTGGTGCCAGTGCACTCACTGGAGTCACTGTACTGCATCCCCAGTAGTGCCAGTGCACTCTCTGGACTCACTGCACTGCATCCCCAGTGGTGCCAGTGCACTCTCTGGACTCACTGCAGTGCATCCCCAGTGGTGCCAGTGCACTCTCTGGACTCACTGCACTGCATCCCCAGTGGTGCCAGTGCACTCTCTGGACTCACAACACTGCATCCCCAGTGGTGCCAGTGCACTCTCTGTAGTCATTGCGCTGCATCCCCAGTGGTGCAAGTGCACTCTCTGGACTCACTGCACTGCATCCCCAGTGGGGCCAGTGCACTCTCTGGAGTCATTTCAGTGCATCCCCAGTGGTGCCAGTGCACTCTATGGACTCACTGCAGTGCATCCCCAGTGGTGCCAGTGCACTCTCTGGACTCACTGCAGTACATCCCCAGTGGTGCCAATGCACTCTCTGGACTCACTGCACTGCATCCCCAAGGTGCCAGTGCACTCTCTGCACTCACTACACTGCATCCCCAGTGGTGCCAGAGCACTCTCTGGACTCACTGTAGTGCATCCCCAGTGCTGCCAGTGCACTCTCTGGACTCACAGCAGTGCATTCCCAGTGGTGCCAGTGCACTCTCTGGACTCACTGCACTGCATCCCCAGTGGTGCCAGTGCACTCTCTGGACTCACTGCACTGCATCCCCAGTGCTGACAGTGCACTCCCTGGACTCACTGCACTGCATCCCCAGTGGTGCCAGTGCACTCTCTGGAGTCTCTGCAGTGCATCCCCAGTGGTGCCAGTGCACTCTGTGGACTCACTGTACTGCATCCCCAGTGGTGCCAGTGCACTCTCTGGACTCACTGCAGTACATCCCCAATGGTGCCAGTGTACTCTCTGCACTCACTGCAGTGCATCCCCAGTGGTGACAGTGCACTCTCTGGACTCACTGCAGTGCATCCCCAGTGGTGCCAGTTCACTCTCTGGAGTCACTGTACTGCATCCCCAGTGGTGCCAGTGCACTCTCTGGACTCACTGCACTGCATCCCCAGTGGTGCCAGTGCACTCTCTGGACTCACTGCAGTCCATCCCCAGTGGTGCCAGTGCACTCTCTGGACTCACAGCACTGCATCTCCAGTGGTGCCAGTGCACTCTCTGGAGTCACTGCAGTGCATCCCCAGTGGTGCCAGTGCACTCTGTGGACTCACTGTACTGCATCCACAGTGGTGCCATTGCACTCTCTGGACTCACCGCACTGCATCCAGAGTGGTGCCAGTGCACTCTCTGGACTCACTGCAGTGCATCCCCAGTGGTGCCAGTGCACTCTCTGGACTCACTGCACTGCATCCCCAGTGGTGCCAGTGCTCTCTCTGGACTCACTGCACTGCATCCCCAGTGGTGCCAGTGCACTCTCTGGACTCACTGCACTGCATCACCAGTGGATCCAGTGCACTCTCTGGACTCACTGCACTGCATCCCCAGTGGTGCCAGTGCACTCTCTGGACTCACTGCACTGCATCCAGAGTGGTGCCAGTGCACTCTCTAGAGTCACTGCAGTGCATCCCCAGTGGTGCCAGTGCACTCTCTGGACTCACTGCACTGCATCACCAGTGGTGCCAGTGCACTCTCTGGAGTCACTGCACTGCATCCCCAGTGGTGCCAGTGCGATCTGTGGACTCACTGCACTGCATCCCCAGTGGTGCCAGTGCACTCTCTGGACTCACCGCACTGCATCCCCAGTGGTGCCAGTGCACTCTCTGGACTCACTGCAGTGCATCCCCAGTGGTGCCAGTGCACTCTGTGGACTTACAGCACTGCATCCCCAGTGGTGCCAGTGCACTCTCTGGACTCACTGCGCTGCATCCCCAGTGGTGTCAGTGCACTCTCTGGATTCACTGTACTGCATCCCCAGTGGTGCCAGTGCACTCTCTGTAGTCATTGCGCTGCATCCCCAGTGGTTCCAGTGCACTCTGTGGAGTCACTGCACTGCATCCCCAGTGGTGCCAGTGCACTCTCTGGAGTCACTGCAGTGCTTCCCCAGTGGTGCCAGTGCACTCTCTGGACTCACTGCACTGCATCCCCAGTGGTGCCGGTGCACTCTCTAGAGTTACTGCAGTGCATCCCCAGTGGTGCCAGTGCACTCTCTGGAGTCTCTGCAGTGCATCCCCAGTGGTGCCAGTGCACTCTGTGGACTCACTGCAGTGCATCCCCAGTGGTGCCAGTGCACTCTCTGGACTCACTGCACTGCATCCCCAGTGGTGCCAGTGCACTCTCTGGAGTCACTGCAGTGCTTCCCCAGTGGTGCCAGTGCACTCTCTGGACTCACTGCACTGCATCCCCAGTGGTGCCGGTGCACTCTCTAGAGTCACTGCAGTGCATCCCCAGTGGTGCCAGTGCACTCTCTGGAGTCTCTGCAGTGCATCCCCAGTGGTGCCAGTGCACTCTGTGGACTCACTGTACTGCATCCCCAGTGGTGCCAGTGCACTCTCTGGACTCACTGCAGTGCATCCCCAGTGGTGCCAGTGCACTCTCTGGACTCACCGCACTGCATCCCCTGTGGTGCCAGTGCACTCTCTGGACTCACTGCAGTGCATCCCCAGTGGTGCCAGTGTACTCTGTGGACTTACAGCACTGCATCCCCAGTGGTGCCAGTGCACTCTCTGGACTCACTGCGCTGCATCCCCAGTGATGCCAGTGCACTCTCTGGATTCACTGTACTGCATCCCCAGTGGTGCCAGTGCACTCTCTGGACTCACTGCACTGCATCACCAGTGGATCCAGTGCACTCTCTGGACTCACTGCACTGCATCCCCAGTGGTGCCAGTGCACTCTCTGGACTCACTGCACTGCATCCAGAGTGGTGCCAGTGCACTCTCTAGAGTCACTGCAGTGCATCCCCAGTGGTGCCAGTGCACTCTCTGGACTCACTGCACTGCATCACCAGTGTTGCCAGTGCACTCTCTGACCTCACTGCACTGCATCCCCAGTGGTGCCAGTGCGATCTGTGGACTCACCGCACTGCATCCCCAGTGGTGCCAGTGCACTCTCTGGACTCACTGCAGTGCATCCCCAGTGGTGCCAGTGCACTCTGTGGACTTACAGCACTGCATCCCCAGTGGTGCCAGTGCACTCTCTGGACTCACTGCGCTGCATCCCCAGTGGTGTCAGTGCACTCTCTGAAGTCACTGTACTGCATCCCCAGTGGTGCCAGTGCACTCTCTGTAGTCATTGCGCTGCATCCCCAGTGGTGCCAGTGCACTCTCTGGAGTCACTGCACTGCATCCCCAGTGGTGCCAGTGCACTCTCTGGAGTCACTGCAGTGCTTTCCCAGTGGTGCCAGTGCACTCTCTGGACTCACTGCACTGCATCCCCAGTGGTGCCGGTGCACTCTCTAGAGTTACTGCAGTGCATCCCCAGTGGTGCCAGTGCACTCTCTGGGGTCTCTGCAGTGCATCCCCAGTGGTGCCAGTGCACTCTGTGGACTCACTGTACTGCATCCCCAGTGGTGCCAGTGCACTCTCTGGACTCACTGCACTGCATCCCCAGTGGTGCCAGTGCACTCTCTGGAGTCACTGCAGTGCTTCCCCAGTGGTGCCAGTGCACTCTCTGGACTCACTGCACTGCATCCCCAGTGGTGCCGGTGCACTCTCTAGAGTCACTGCAGTGCATCCCCAGTGGTGCCAGTGCACTCTCTGGAGTCTATGCAGTGCATCCCCAGTGGTGCCAGTGCACTCTGTGGACTCACTGTACTGCATCCCCAGTGGTGCCAGTGCACTCTCTGGACTCACTGCAGTGCATCCCCAGTGGTGCCAGTGCACTCTGTGGACTCACTGCAGTGCATCCCCAGTGGTGCCAGTTCACTCTCTGGAGTCACTGTACTGCATCCCCAGTGGTGCCAGTGCACTCTCTGGACTCACTGCACTGCATCCAGAGTCGTGCCAGTGCACTCTCTGGACTAACTGAACTGCATCCCCAATTGATCCAGTGCACTCTCTGGACTCACTGCACTGCATCCCCAGTGGTGCCAGTGCACTCTCTGGAGTCACTGCAGTGCATCCCCAGTGCTGCCAGTGCACTCTGTGGACTCACTGTACTGCATCCCCAGTGGCGCCAGTGCACTCTCTGGACTCACCGCACTGCATCCCCAGTGGTGCCAGGGCACTCTCTGGACTCACTGAAGTGCATTCCCAGTGGTGCCAGTGCACTCTCTGGAGTCACTGCACTGCATCCCCAGTGGTGCCAGTGCACTCTCTGGACTCACTGCAGTGCATCCCCAGTGGGGCCAGTGCACTCTCTGGAGTCATTTCAGTGCATCCCCAATGGTGCCAGTGCACTCTATGGACTCACTGCAGTGCATCCCCAGTGGTGCCAGTGCACTCTCTGGACTCACTGCACTGCATCCCCAGTGGTGCCAGTGCACTCTCTGGACTCACTGCACTGCATCCCCAAGGTGCTAGTGCACTCTCTGCACTCACTACACTGCACCCCCGTGGTGTCAGTGCACTCTCTGGACTCACTGCAGTGCATCCCCAGTGGTGCCAGTGCACTCTCTGGACTCACAACAGTGCATTCCCAGTGCTGACAGTGCACTCTCTGGACTCACTGCACTGCATCCCCAGTGGTGCCAGTGCACTCTGTGGACTCACTGCACTGCATCCCCAGTGGTGCCAGTGCACTCTCTGCAGTCTCTGCAGTGCATCCCCAGTGGTGCCAGTGCACTCTCTGGACTCCCTGTACTGCATCCCCAGTGGTGCAAGTGCACTCTCTGGACTCACTGCACTGCATCCCCATTGGTGCCGGTGCACTCTCTGCACTCACTGCAGTGCATCCCCAGTGGTACCAGTTCACTCTCTGGAGTCACTGTACTGCATCCCCAGTGGTGCCAGTGCACTCTCTGGACTCACTGCAGTGCATCCCCAGTGGTGCCAGTGCACTCTCTGGACTAACTGAACTGCATCCCCAATTAATCCAGTGCACTCTCTGGATTCACTGCACTGCATCCCCAGTGGTGCCAGTGCACTCTCTAGAGTCACTGCAGTGCATCCCCAGTGCTGCCAGTGCACTCTCTGGACTCACTGCACTGCATCACCAGTGGTGCCAGTGCACTCTCTGGAGTCACTGCAGTGCATCCCCAGTGGTGCCAGTGTACTCTGTGGACTCACTGTACTGCATCCCCAGTGGTGCCAGTGCACTCTCTGGACTCACCGCACAGCATCCAGAGTGGTGCCAGTGCACTCTCTGGACTCACTGCACTGCATTCCCAGTGGTGCCAGTGCACTCTCTGGACTAACTGTACTGCATCCCCAATTGATCCAGTGCACTCTCTGGACTCACTGCACTGCATCCCCAGTGGTGCCAGTGCACTCTCTGGACTCACTGCAGTGCATCCCCAGTGGTGCCAGTGCTCTCTCTGGACTCACTGCACTGCATCCCCAGTGGTGCCAGTGCACTCTCTGGACTCACTGCACTGCATCACCAGTGGTGCCAGTGCACTCTCTGGACTCACTGCAGTGCATCCCCAGTGGTGCCAGTGCACTCTCTGGACTCACTGCACTGCATCCAAAGTGGTGCCAGTGCACTCTCTGGACTCACTGCAGTGCATCCCCAGTGGTGCCAGTGCACTCTCTGGAGTTACTGCACTGCATCCCCAGTGGTGCCAGTGCACTCTCTGGACTCACCGCACTGCATCCCCTGTGGTGCCAGTGCACTCTCTGCACTCACTGAACTGCATCCCCAGTGGTGCCAGTGCACTCTCTGGACTCACTGCAGTCCATCCCCAGTGGTGCCAGTGCACTCTCTAGACTCACAGCACTGCATCCCCAGTGGTGCCAGTGCACTCTCTGGAGTCACTGCAGTGCATCCCCAGTGGTGCCAGTGCACTCTGTGGACTCACTGTACTGCATCCACAGTGGTGCCAGTGCACTCTCTGGACTCACCGCACTGCATCCAGAGTGGTGCCAGTGCACTCTCTGGACTCACCGCACTGCATCCAGAGTGGTGCCAGTGCACTCTCTGGAGTCACTGCACTGCATCCCCAGTGGTGCCAGTGCACTCTCTGGACTCACTGCACTGCATCACCAGTGGTGCCAGTGCACTCTCTGGAGTCACTGCACTGCATCCCCAGTGGTACCAGTGCGCTCTGTGGACTCACTGCACTGCATCCCCAGTGGTGCCAGTGCACTCTCTGGACTCACTGCAGTGCATCCCCAGTGGTGCCAGTGCACTCTCTGGACTCACTGCAGTGCATCCACAGTGGTGCCAGTGCACTCTCTGGACTTACAGCACTGCATCCCCAGTGGTGCCAGTGCACTCTGTGGACTCACTGTACTGCATCCCCAGTGGTGCCAGTGCACTCTCTGTAGTCATTGCGCTGCATCCCCAGTGGTGCCAGTGCACTCTCTGGAGTCACTGCACTGCATCCCCAGTGGTGCCAGTGCACTCTCTGGAGTCACTGCAGTGCTTCCCCAGTGGTGCCAGTGCACTCTCTGGACTCACTGCACTGCATCCCCAGTGGTACCGGTGCACTCTCTAGAGTCACTGCAGTGCATCCCCAGTGGTGCCAGTGCACTCTCTGGAGTCTCTGCAGTGCATCCCCAGTGGTGCCAGTGCACTCTGTGGACTCACTGTACTGCATCCCCAGTGGTGCCAGCGCACTCTCTGGACTCACTGCACTGCATCCCCAGTGGTGCCAGTGCACTCTCTGGACTCACTGCAGTATATCCCCAATGGTGCCAGTGTACTCTCTGCACTCACTGCAGTGCATCCCCAGTGGTGCCAGTGCACTCTCTGGACTCACTGCAGTACATCCCCAATGGTGCCAGTGTACTCTCTGCACTCACTGCAGTGCATCCCCAGTGGTGCCAGTGCACTCTCTGGACTCACTGCAGTGCATCCCCAGTGGTGCCAGTTCACTCTCTGGAGTCACTGTACTGCATCCCCAGTGGTGCCAGTGCACTCTCTGGACTCACTGCACTGCATCCAGAGTGGTGCCAGTGCACTCTCTGGACTAACTGAACTGCATCCCCAATTGATCCAGTGCACTCTCTGGACTCACTGCACTGCATCCCCAGTGGTGCCAGTGCACTCTCTGGAGTCACTGCAGTGCATCCCCAGTGCTGCCAGTGCACTCTGTGGACTCACTGTACTGCATCCCCAGTGGCGCCAGTGCACTCTCTGGACTCACCGCACTGCATCCCCAGTGGTGCCAGGGCACTCTCTGGACTCACTGCAGTGCATTCCCAGTGGTGCCAGTGCACTCTCTGGAGTCACTGCACTGCATCCCCAGTGGTGCCAGTGCACTCTCTGGACTCACTGCACTGCATCCCCAGTGGGGCCAGTGCACTCTCTGGAGTCATTTCAGTGCATCCCCAATGGTGCCAGTGCACTCTATGGACTCACTGCAGTGCATCCCCAGTGGTGCCAGTGCACTCTCTGGACTCACTGCAGTGCATCCCCAGTGGTGCCAGTGCACTCTCTGGACTCACTGCACTGCATCCCCAAGGTGCCAGTGCACTCTCTGCACTCACTACACTGCACCCCCGTGGTGTCAGTGCACTCTCTGGACTCACTGCAGTGCATCCCCAGTGGTGCCAGTGCACTCTCTGGACTCACAACAGTGCATTCCCAGTGCTGACAGTGCACTCTCTGGACTCACAGCAGTGCATCCCCAGTGGTGCCAGTGCACTCTGTGGACTCACTGCACTGCATCCCCAGTGGTGCCAATGCACTCTCTGCAGTCTCTGCAGTGCATCCCCAGTGGTGCCAGTGCACTCTCTGGACTCACTGTACTGCATCCCCACTGCTGACAGTGCACTCTCTGGACTCACTGCACTGCATCCCCATTGGTGCCGGTGCACTCTCTGCACTCACTGCAGTGCATCCCCAGTGGTACCAGTTCACTCTCTGGACTCACTGCAGTGCATCCCCAGTGGTACCAGTTCACTCTCTGGACTCACTGCAGTGCATCCCCAGTGGTGCCAGTGCACTCTCTGGACTCACTGCAGTGCATCCCCAGTGGTACCAGTTCACTCTCTGGACTCACTGCAGTGCATCCCCAGTGGTGCCAGTGCACTCTCTGGACTAACTGAACTGCATCCCCAATTGATCCAGTGCACTCTCTGGACTCACTGCACTGCATCCCCAGTGGTGCCAGTGCACTCTCTGGAGTCACTGCAGTGCATCCCCAGTGCTGCCAGTGCACTCTCTGGACTCACTGCACTGCATCACCAGTGGTGCCAGTGCACTCTCTGGACTCACTGCAGTGCATCCCCAGTGGTGCCAGTGCACTCTCTGCACTCACTGCACTGCATCCCCAGTGGTGCCAGTGCACTCTCTGGACTCACTGCAGTGCATCCCCAGTGGTGCCAGTGCACTCTCTGGACTAACTGAACTGCATCCCCAATTGATCCAGTGCACTCTCTGGACTCACTGCAGTGCATCCCCAGTGGTGCCAGTGCACTCTCTGGAGTCACTGCAGTGCATCGCCAGTGGTGCCAGTGCACTCTGTGGACTCACTGTACTGCATCCACAGTGGCGCCAGTGCACTCTCTGGACTCACCGCACTGCATCCAGAGTGGTGCCAGTGCACTCTCTGGACTCACTGCACTGCATCCCCAGTGGTGCCAGTGCACTCTCTGGACTCACTGCAGTGCATCCCCAGTGGTGCCAGTGCACTCTCTGGACTCACTGCACTGCATCCCCAGTGGTGCCAGTGCACTCTCTGGACTCACTGCACTGCATCCCCAGTGGTGCCAGTGCACTCTCTGGACTCACTACACTGCATCCACAGTGGTGCCAGTGCACTCTCTGGACTCACTGCACTGCATCCCCAGTGGGGCCAGTGCACTCTCTGGAGTCATTTCAGTGCATCCCCAGTGGTGCCAGTGCACTCTATGGACTCACTGCAGTGCATCCCCAGTGGTGCCAGTGCACTCTCTGGACTCACTGCACTGCATCACCAGTGGATCCAGTGCACTCTCTGGACTCACTGCAGTGCATCCCCAGTGGTGCCAGTGCACTCTATGTAGTCATTGCGCTGCATCCCCAGTGGTGCCAGTGCACTCTCTGGACTCACTGCAGTGCATCCCAAGTGGTGCCAGTGCACTCTCTGGACTCACTGCAGTGCATCCCCAGTGGTGCCAGTGCACTCTCTGGACTCACAGCACTGCATCCCCAGTGGTGCCAGTGCACTCTCTGGACTCACAGCAGTGCAACCCCAGTGGTGCCAGTGCACTCTCTGGACTCACTGCACTGCATCCCCAAGGTGCCAGTGCACTCTCTGCACTCACTACACTGCACCCCCGTGGTGTCAGTGCACTCTCTGGACTCACTGCAGTGCATCCCCAGTGGTGCCAGTGCACTCTCTGGACTCACAACAGTGCATTCCCAGTGCTGACAGTGCACTCTCTGGACTCACAGCAGTGCATCCCCAGTGGTGCCAGTGCACTCTGTGGACTCACTGCACTGCATCCCCAGTGGTGCCAGTGCACTCTCTGCAGTCTCTGCAGTGCATCCCCAGTGGTGCCAGTGCACTCTCTGGACTCACTGTACTGCATCCCCAGTGCTGACAGTGCACTCTCTGGACTCACTGCACTGCATCCCCATTGGTGCCGGTGCACTCTCTGCACTCACTGCAGTGCATCCCCAGTGGTGCCAGTGCACTCTCTGGACTCACTGCAGTGCATCCCCAGTGGTACCAGTTCACTCTCTGGAGTCACTGTACTGCATCCCCAGTGGTGCCAGTGCACTCTCTGGACTCACTGCAGTGCACCCCAGTGGTGCCAGTGCACTCTCTGGACTAACTGAACTGCATCCCCAATTGATCCAGTGCACTCTCTGGACTCACTGCAGTGCATCCCCAGTGGTGCCAGTGCACTCTCTGGAGTCACTGCAGTGCATCCCCAGTGCTGCCAGTGCACTCTCTGGACTCACTGCACTGCATCACCAGTGGTGCCAGTGCACTCTCTGGACTCACTGCAGTGCATCCCCAGTGGTGCCAGTGCACTCTCTGCACTCACTGCACTGCATCCCCAGTGGTGCCAGTGCACTCTCTGGACTCACTGCAGTGCATCCCCAGTGGTGCCAGTGCACTCTCTGGACTAACTGAACTGCATCCCCAATTGATCCAGTGCACTCTCTGGACTCACTGCAGCACATCCCCAGTGGTGCCAGTGCACTCTCTGGAGTCACTGCAGTGCATCGCCAGTGGTGCCAGTGCACTCTGTGGACTCACTGTACTGCATCCACAGTGGCGCCAGTGCACTCTCTGGACTCACCGCACTGCATCCAGAGTGGTGCCAGTGCACTCTCTGGACTCACTGCACTGCATCCCCAGTGGTGCCAGTGCACTCTCTGGACTCACTGCACTGCATCCCCAGTGGTGCCAGTGCACTCTCTGGACTCACTGCACTGCATCCCCAGTGGTGCCAGTGCACTCTCTGGACTCACTGCACTGCATCCCCAGTGGTGCCAGTGCACTCTCTGGACTCACTACACTGCATCCACAGTGGTGCCAGTGCACTCTCTGGACTCACTGCACTGCATCCCCAGTGGGGCCAGTGCACTCTCTGGAGTCATTTCAGTGCATCCCCAGTGGTGCCAGTGCACTCTATGGACTCACTGCAGTGCATCCCCAGTGGTGCCAGTGCACTCTCTGGACTCACTGCACTGCATCACCAGTGGATCCAGTGCACTCTCTGGACTCACTGCAGTGCATCCCCAGTGGTGCCAGTGCACTCTATGTAGTCATTGCGCTGCATCCCCAGTGGTGCCAGTGCACTCTCTGGACTCACTGCAGTGCATCCCCAGTGGTGCCAGTGCACTCTCTGGACTCACTGCAGTGCATCCCCAGTGGTGCCAGTGCACTCTCTGGACTCACAGCACTGCATCCCCAGTGGTGCCAGTGCACTCTCTGGACTCACAGCAGTGCATCCCCAGTGGTGCCAGTGCACTCTCTGGACTCACTGCACTGCATCCCCAGTGGTGCCAGTGCACTCTCTGGACTCACTGCACTGCATCCCCAGTGGTGCCAGTGCACTCTCTGGAGTCTCTGCAGTGCATCCCCAGAGGTGCCAGTGCACTCTGTGGACTCACTGTACTGCATCCCCAGTGGTGCCAGTGCACTCTCTGGACTCACAGCACTGCATCCCCAGTGGTGCCATTGCAGTCTCTGGACTCACTGCAGTACATCCCCAATGTTGCCAGTGTACTCTCTGCACTCACTGCAGTGCATCCCCAGTGGTGCCAGTGCACTCTCTGGACTCACTGCAGTGCATCCCCAGTGGTGCCAGTGCACTCACTGGAGTCACTGTACTGCATCCCCAGTGGTGCCAGTGCACTCTCTGGACTCACTGCACTGCATCCCCAGTGGTGCCAGTGCTCTCTCTGGACTCACTGCACTGCATCACCAGTGGTGCCAGTGCACTCTCTGCACTCACTGCACTGCATCCCCAGTGGTGCCAGTGCACTCTCTGGACTCACAGCACTGCATCCCCAGTGGTACCAGTGCACTCTCTGTAGTCATTGCGCTGCATCCCCAGTGGTGCCAGTGCACTCTCTGGACTCACTGCACTGCATCCCCAGTGGGGCCAGTGCACTCTCTGGAGTCATTTCAGTGCATCCCCAGTGGTGCCAGTGCACTCTATGGACTCACTGCAGTGCATTCCCAGTGGTGCCAGTGCACTCTCTGGACTCACTGCACTGCATCCCCAGTGGTGCCAATGCACTCTCTGGACTCACTGCACTGCATCCCTAAGGTGCCCGTGCACTCTCTGGACTCACTACACTGCATCCCCAGTGGTGCCAGTGCACTCTCTGGACTCACTGCAGTGCATCCCCAGTGGTGCCAGTGCACTCTCTGGACTCACAGCAGTGCATTCCCAGTGGTGCCAGTGCACTCTCTGGACTCACTGCACTGCATCCCCAGTGGTGCCAGTGCACTCTCTGGACTCACTGCACTGCATCCCCAGTGCTGACAGTGCACTCTCTGGACTCACTGCACTGCATCCCCAGTGGTGCCAGTGTACTCTCTGGAGTCTCTGCAGTGCATCCCCAGTGGTGCCAGTGCACTCTGTGGACTCACTGTACTGCATCCCCAGTGGTGCCAGTGCACTCTCTGGACTCACTGCAGTACATCCCCAATGGTGCCAGTGTACTCTCTGCACTCACTGCAGTGCATCCCCAGTGGTGCCAGTGCACTCTCTGGACTCACTGCAGTGCATCCCCAGTGGTGCCAGTTCACTCTCTGGAGTCACTGCAGTCCATCCCCAGTGGTGCCAGTGCACTCTCTGGACTCACAGCACTGCATCTCCAGTGGTGCCAGTGCACTCTCTGGAGTCACTGCACTGCATCCCCAGTGGTGACAGTGCACTCTGTGGACTCACTGTACTGCATCCACAGTGGTGCCATTGCACTCTCTGGACTCACCGCACTGCATCCAGAGTGGTGCCAGTGCACTCTCTGGACTCACTGCACTGCATCCCCAGTGGTGCCAGTGCACTCTCTGGACTCACTGCACTGCATCCCCAGTGGTGCCAGTGCACTCTCTGGAGTCACTGCACTGCATCCCCAGTGGTGCCAGTGCACTCTCTGGACTCACTGCAGTGCATCCCCAGTGGTGCCAGTGCACTCTCTGGACTCACTGCAGTGCATCCACAGTGGTGCCAGTGCACTCTCTGGACTTACAGCACTGCATCCCCAGTGGTGCCAGTGCACTCTCTGGACTCACTGCAGTGCATCCCCAGTGGTGCCAGTGCACTCTCTGGACTCACAGCAGTGCATTCCCAGTGGTGCCAGTGCACTCTCTGGACTCACTGCACTGCATCCCCAGTGGTGCCAGTGCACTCTCTGGACTCACTGCACTGCATCCCCAGTGCTGACAGTGCACTCTCTGGACTCACTGCACTGCATCCAGAGTGGTGCCAGTGCACTCTCTAGAGTCACTGCAGTGCATCCCCAGTGGTGCCAGTGCACTCTCTGGACTCACTGAAGTGCATCCCCAGTGGTGCCAGTGCACTCTCTGGAGTTACTGCACTGCATCCCCAGTGGTGCCAGTGCACTCTCTGGACTCACCGCACTGCATCCCCTGTGGTGCCAGTGCACTCTCTGCACTCACTGAACTGCATCCCCAGTGGTGCCAGTGCACTCTCTGGACTCACTGCAGTCCATCCCCAGTGGTGCCAGTGCACTCTCTGGACTCACAGCACTGCATCCCCAGTGGTGCCAGGGCACTCTCTGGAGTCACTGCAGTGCATCCCCAGTGGTGCCAGTGCACTCTGTGGACTCACTGTACTGCATCCACAGTGGTGCCAGTGCACTCTCTGGACTCACCGCACTGCATCCAGAGTGGTGCCAGTGCACTCTCTGGACTCACTGCAGTGCATCCCCAGTGGTGCCAGTGCACTCTCTGGACTCACAGCAGTGCATCCCCAGTGGTGCCAGTGCACTCTCTGGACTCACTGCACTGCATCACCAGTGGTGCCAGTGCACTCTCTGGAGTCACTGCACTGCATCCCCAGTGGTGCCAGTGCACTCTCTGGACTCACTGCAGTGCATCCCCAGTGGTGCCAGTGCACTCTCTGGACTCACTGCAGTGCATCCACAGTGGTGCCAGTGCACTCTCTGGACTTACAGCACTGCATCCCCAGTGGTGCCAGTGCACTCTCTGGACTCACTGTACTACATCCCCAGTGGTGCCAGTGCACTCTCTGTAGTCATTGCGCTGCATCCCCAGTGGTGCCAGTGCACTCTCTGGAGTCACTGCACTGCATCCCCAGTGGTGCCAGTGCACTCTCTGGAGTCACTGCAGTGCTTCCCCAGTGGTGCCAGTGCACTCTCTGGACTCACTGCACTGCATCCCCAGTGGTGCCGGTGCACTCTCTAGAGTCACTGCAGTGCATCCCCAGTGGTGCCAGTGCACTCTCTGGAGTCTCTGCAGTGCATCCCCAGTGATGCCAGTGCACTCTGTGGACTCACTGTACTGCATCCGCAGTGGTGCCAGTGCACTCTCTGGACTCACTGCACTGCATCCCCAGTGGTGCCAGTGCACTCTCTGGACTCACTGCAGTACATCCCCAATGGTGCCAGTGTACTCTCTGCACTCACTGCAGTGCATCCCCAGTGGTGCCAGTGCACTCTCTGGACTCACTACAGTGCATCCCCAGTGGTGCCAGTTCACTCTCTGGAGTCACTGTACTGCATCCCCAGTGGTGCCAGTGCACTCTCTGGAGTCACTGCACTGCATCCCCAGTGGTGCCAGTGCACTCTCTGGACTCACTGCACTGCATCCCCAGTGGTGCCAGTGCACTCTCTGGAGTCACTGCAGTGCATCCCCAGTGCTGCCAGTGCACTCTGTGGACTCACTGTACTGCATCCCCAGTGGTGCCAGTGCACTCTCTGGACTCACTGCACTGCATCCCCAGTGGTGCCAGTGCACTCTCTGGACTCACTGCACTGCATCCCCAGTGGTGCCAGTGCACTCTCTGGACTCACTGCACTGCATCCCCAGTGGTGCCGGTGCACTCTCTAGAGTTACTGCAGTGCATCCCCAGTGGTGCCAGTGCACTCTCTGGAGTCTCTGCAGTGCATCCCCAGTGGTGCCAGTGCACTCTGTGGACTCACTGTACTGCATCCCCAGTGGTGCCAGTGCACTCTCTGGACTCACTGCACTGCATCCCCAGTGGTGCCAGTGCACTCTCTGGAGTCACTGCAGTGCTTCCCCAGTGGTGCCAGTGCACTCTCTGGACTCACTGCACTGCATCCCCAGTGGTGCCGGTGCACTCTCTAGAGTCACTGCAGTGCATCCCCAGTGGTGCCAGTGCACTCTCTGGAGTCTCTGCAGTGCATCACCAGTGGTGCCAGTGCACTCTGTGGACTCACTGTACTGCATCCCCAGTGGTGCCAGTGCACTCTCTGGAGTCACTGTACTGCATCCCCAGTGGTGCCAGTGCACTCTCTGGACTCACTGCACTGCATCCCCAGTTGTGCCAGTGCACTCTCTGGAGTCACTGCAGTGCATCCCCAGTGCTGCCAGTGCACTCTGTGGACTCACTGTACTGCATCCCCAGTGGCGCCAGTGCACTCTCTGGACTCACCGCACTGCATCCCCAGTGGTGCCAGGGCACTCTCTGGACTCACTGCAGTGCATTCCCAGTGGTGCCAGTGCACTCTCTGGAGTCACTGCACTGCATCCCCAGTGGTGCCAGTGCACTCTCTGGACTCACTGCACTGCATCCCCAGTGGGGCCAGTGCACTCTCTGGAGTCATTTCAGTGCATCCCCAATGGTGCCAGTGCACTCTATGGACTCACTGCAGTGCATCCCCAGTGGTGCCAGTGCACTCTCTGGACTCACTGCAGTGCATCCCCAGTGGTGCCAGTGCACTCTCCGGACTCACTGCACTGCATCCCCAAGGTGCCAGTGCACTCTCTGCACTCACTACACTGCACCCCCGTGGTGTCAGTACACTCTCTGGACTCACTGCACTGCATCCCCAGTGGTGCCAGTGCACTCTGTGGACTCACTGCACTGCATCCCCAGTGGTGCCAGTGCACTCTCTGCAGTCTCTGCAGTGCATCCCCAGTGGTGCCAGTGCACTCTCTGGACTCACTGTACTGCATCCCCAGTGGTGCCAGTGCACTCTCTGGGCTCACTGCACTGCATCCCCATTGGTGCCGGTGCACTCTCTGCACTCACTGCAGTGCATCCCCAGTGGTGCCAGTGCACTCTCTGGACTCACTGCAGTGCATCCCCAGTGGTACCAGTTCACTCTCTGGAGTCACTGTACTGCATCCCCAGTGGTGCCAGTGCACTCTCTGGACTCACTGCACTGCATCCCCAGTGGTGCCAGTGCACTCTCTGGACTAACTGAACTGCATCCCCAATTGATCCAGTGCACTCTCTGGACTCACTGCACTGCATCCCCAGTGGTGCCAGTGCACTCTCTGGAGTCACTGCAGTGCATCCCCAGTGCTGCCAGTGCACTCTCTGGACTCACTGCACTGCATCACCAGTGGTGCCAGTGCACTCTCTGGAGTCACTGCAGTGCATCCCCAGTGGTGCCAGTGTACTCTGTGGACTCACTGTACTGCATCCCCAGTGGTGCCAGTGCACTCTCTGGACTCACCGCACAGCATCCCCAGTGGTGCCAGTGCACTCTCTGGACTCACTGCACTGCATTCCCAGTGGTGCCAGTGCACTCTCTGGACTAACTGTACTGCATCCCCAATTGATCCAGTGCACTCTCTGGACTCACTGCACTGCATCCCCAGTGGTGCCAGTGCACTCTCTGGACTCACTGCACTGCATCCCCAGTGGTGCCAGTGCTCTCTCTGGACTCACTGCACTGCATCCCCAGTGGTGCCAGTGCACTCTCTGGACTCACTGCACTGCATCACCAGTGGTGCCAGTGCACTCTCTGGACTCACTGCAGTGCATCCCCAGTGGTGCCAGTGCACTCTCTGGACTCACTGCACTGCATCCCCAGTGGTGCCAGTGCACTCTCTAGAGTCACTGCAGTGCATCCCCAGTGGTGCCAGTGCACTCTCTGGACTCACTGAAGTGCATCCCCAGTGGTGCCAGTGCACTCTCTGGAGTTACTGCACTGCATCCCCAGTGGTGCCAGTGCACTCTCTGGACTCACCGCACTGCATCCCCTGTGGTGCCAGTGCACTCTCTGCACTCACTGAACTGCATCCCCAGTGGTGCCAGTGCACTCTCTGGACTCACTGCAGTCCATCCCCAGTGGTGCCAGTGCACTCTCTGGACTCACAGCACTGCATCCCCAGTGGTGCCAGGGCACTCTCTGGAGTCACTGCAGTGCATCCCAGGTGGTGCCAGTGCACTCTGTGGACTCACTGTACTGCATCCACAGTGGTGCCAGTGCACTCTCTGGACTCACCGCACTGCATCCAGAGTGGTGCCAGTGCACTCTCTGGACTCACTGCAGTGCATCCCCAGTGGTGCCAGTGCACTCTCTGGACTCACAGCAGTGCATCCCCAGTGGTGCCAGTGCACTCTCTGGACTCACTGCACTGCATCACCAGTGGTGCCAGTGCACTCTCTGGAGTCACTGCACTGCATCCCCAGTGGTGCCAGTGCACTCTCTGGACTCACTGCAGTGCATCCCCAGTGGTGCCAGTGCACTCTCTGGACTCACTGCAATGCATCCACAGTGGTGCCAGTGCACTCTCTGGACTTACAGCACTGCATCCCCAGTGGTGCCAGTGCACTCTCTGGACTCACTGTGCTGCATCCCCAGTGGTGCCAGTGCACTCTCTGTAGTCATTGCGCTGCATCCCCAGTGGTGCCAGTGCACTCTCTGGAGTCACTGCACTGCATCCCCAGTGGTGCCAGTGCACTCTCTGGAGTCACTGCAGTGCTTCCCCAGTGGTGCCAGTGCACTCTCTGGACTCACTGCACTGCATCCCCAGTGGTGCCGGTGCACTCTCTAGAGTCACTGCAGTGCATCCCCAGTGGTGCCAGTGCACTCTCTGGAGTCTCTGCAGTGCATCCCCAGTGATGCCAGTGCACTCTGTGGACTCACTGTACTGCATCCGCAGTGGTGCCAGTGCACTCTCTGGACTCACTGCACTGCATCCCCAGTGGTGCCAGTGCACTCTCTGGACTCACTGCAGTACATCCCCAATGGTGCCAGTGTACTCTCTGCACTCACTGCAGTGCATCCCCAGTGGTGCCAGTGCACTCTCTGGACTCACTGCAGTGCATCCCCAGTGGTGCCAGTTCACTCTCTGGAGTCACTGTACTGCATCCCCAGTGGTGCCAGTGCACTCTCTGGACTCACTGCACTGCATCCCCAGTGGTGCCAGTGCACTCTCTGGACTCACTGCACTGCATCCCCAGTGGTGCCAGTGCACTCTCTGGAGTCACTGCAGTGCATCCCCAGTGCTGCCAGTGCACTCTGTGGACTCACTGTACTGCATCCCCAGTGGTGCCAGTGCACTCTCTGGACTCACCGCACTGCATCCCCAGTGGTGCCAGTGCACTCTCTGGACTCACTGCAGTGCATTCCCAGTGGTGCCAGTGCACTCTCTGGAGTCACTGCACTGCATCCCCAGTGGTGCCAGTGCACTCTCTGGACTCACTGCACTGCATCCCCAGTGGTGCCAGTGCACTCTCTGTAGTCATTGCGCTGCATCACCAGTGGTACCAGTGCACTCTCTGGACTCACTGCACTGCATCCCCAGTGGGGCCAGTGCACTCTCTGGAGTCATTTCAGTGCATACCCAGTGGTGCCAGTGCACTCTATGGACTCACTGCAGTGCATCCCCAGTGGTGCCAGTGCACTCTCTGGACTAACTGCAGTGCATCCCCAGTGGTGCCAATGCACTCTCTGGACTCACTGCACTGCATCCCCAAGGTGCCAGAGCACTCTCTGCACTCACTACACTGCATCCCCAGTGGTGTCAGTGCACTCTCTGGACTCACTGCAGTGCATCCCCAGTGGTGCCAGTGCACTCTCTGGACTCACAACAGTGCATTCCCAGTGCTGACAGTGCACTCTCTGGACTCACTGCACTGCATCCCCAGTGGTGCCAGTGCACTCTGTGGACTCACTGTACTGCATCCCCAGTGGTGCCAGTGCACTCTCTGGACTCACTGCAGTGCATCCCCAGTGGTGCCAGTGCACTCTCTGGACTCACTGCAGTGCATCCCCAGTGGTGCCAGTTCACTCTCTGGAGTCACTGTACTGCATCCACAGTGGTGCCAGTGCACTCTCTGGACTCACTGCACTGCATCCCCAGTGGTGCCAGTGCACTCTCTGGACTCACTGCAGTCCATCCCCAGTGGTGCCAGTGCACTCTCTGGACTCACTTCACTGCATCCCCAGGGGTGCCAGTGCACTCTCTGGAGTCACTGCAGTGCATCACCAGTGGTGCCAGTGCACTCTGTGGATTCACTGTACTGCATCCACAGTGGTGCCAGTGCACTCTCTGGACTCACCGCACTGCATCCAGAGTGGTGCCAGTGCACTCTCTGGACTCACTGCAGTGCATTCCCAGTGGTGCCAGTGCACTCTCTGCACTCACTGCACTGCATCCCCAGTGGTGCCAGTGCTCTCTCTGTACTCACTGCACTGCATCCCCAGTGGTGCCAGTGCACTCTCTGGACTCACTGCACTGCATCACCAGTGGATCCAGTGCACTCTCTGGACTCACTGCAGTGCATCCCCAGTGGTGCCAGTGCACTCTCTGGACTCACTGCACTGCATCCCCAGTGTTGCCAGTGCACTCTCTAGAGTCACTGCAGTGCATCCCCAGTGGTGCCAGTGCACTCTCTGGACTCACTGCACTGCATCACCAGTGGTGCCAGTGCACTCTCTGGACTCACTGCACTGCATCCCCAGTGGTGCCAGTGCACTCTGTGGACTCACTGCACTGCATCCCCAGTGGTGCCAGTGCACTCTCTGGACTCACCGCACTGCATCCCCAGTGGTGCCAGTGCACTCTCTGGACTCACTGCAGTGCATCCCCAGTGGTGCCAGTGCACTCTCTGGACTCACTGCAGTGCATCCCCAGTGGTGCCAGTGCACTCTCTGGACTTACAGCACTGCATCCCCAGTGGTGCCAGTGCACTCTCTGGACTCACTGCGCTGCATCCCCAGTGGTGCCAGTGCACTCTCTGGACTCACTGTACTGCATCCCCAGTGGTGCCAGTGCACTCTCTGTAGTCATTGCGCTGCATCCCCAGTGGTGCCAGTGCACTCTCTGGACTCACTGCACTGCATCCCCAGTGGTGCCAGTGCACTCTCTGGAGTCACTGCAGTGCTTCTCCAGTGGTGCCAGTGCACTCTCTGGAGTCACTGCAGTGCATCCCCAGTGGTGCCGGTGCACTCTCTAGAGTCACTGCAGTGCATCCCCAGTGGTGCCAGTGCACTCTGTGGACTCACTGCACTGCATCCCCAGTGGTGCCAGTGCACTCTCTGGACTCACCGCACTGCATCCCCAGTGGTGCCAGTGCACTCTCTGGACTCACTGCAGTACATCCCCAATGGTGCCAGTGTACTCTCTGGACTCACTGTACTGCATCCCCAGTGGTGCCAGTGCACTCTCTGTAGTCATTGCGCTGCATCCCCAGTGGTGCCAGTGCACTCTCTGGAGTTACTGCACTGCATCCCCAGTGGTGCCAGTGCACTCTCTGGACTCACCGCACTGCATCCCCTGTGGTGCCAGTGCACTCTCTGCACTCACTGAACTGCATCCCCAGTGGTGCCAGTGCACTCTCTGGACTCACTGCAGTCCATCCCCAGTGGTGCCAGTGCACTCTCTGGACTCACAGCACTGCATCCCCAGTGGTGCCAGGGCACTCTCTGGAGTCACTGCAGTGCATCCCCAGTGGTGCCAGTGCACTCTGCGGACTCACTGTACTGCATCCACAGTGGTGCCAGTGCACTCTCTGGACTCACCGCACTGCATCCAGAGTGGTGCCAGTGCACTCTCTGGACTCACTGCAGTGCATCCCCAGTGGTGCCAGTGCACTCTCTGGACTCACAGCAGTGCATCCCCAGTGGTGCCAGTGCACTCTCTGGACTCACTGCACTGCATCACCAGTGGTGCCAGTGCACTCTCTGGAGTCACTGCACTGCATCCCCAGTGGGGCCAGTGCACTCTCTGGACTCACTGCAGTGCATCCACAGTGGTGCCAGTGCACTCTCTGGACTTACAGCACTGCATCCCCAGTGGTGCCAGTGCACTCTCTGGACTCACTGTGCTGCATCCCCAGTGGTGCCAGTGCACTCTCTGCACTCACTGCACTGTATCCCCAGTGGTGCCAGTGCACTCTCTGGACTCACTGCAGTGCATCCCCAGTGGTGCCAGTGCACTCTCTGGACTAACTGAACTGCATCCCCAATTGATCCAGTGCACTCTCTGGACTCACTGCAGTGCATCCCC
Source organism: Anser anser (assembly GCF_964211835.1). Lineage (NCBI taxonomy): Eukaryota > Metazoa > Chordata > Aves > Anseriformes > Anatidae > Anser > Anser anser. The sequence continues at coordinate 21,923 of NW_028153663.1, forward strand.
AGTGGTGCCAGTGCACTCTCTGGAGTCACTGCAGTGCATCGCCAGTGGTGCCAGTGCACTCTGTGGACTCACTGTACTGCATCCACAGTGGCGCCAGTGCACTCTCTGGACTCACCGCACTGCATCCAGAGTGGTGCCAGTGCACTCTCTGGACTCACTGCACTGCATCCCCAGTGGGGCCAGTGCACTCTCTGGAGTCATTTCAGTGCATCCCCAGTGATGCCAGTGCACTCTATGGACTCACTGCAGTGCATCCCCAGTGGTGCCAGTGCTCTCTCTGGACTCACTGCAGTGCATCCCCAGTGGTGCCAATGCACTCTCTGGACTCACTGCACTGCATCCCCAAGGTGCCTTTGCACTCTCTGCACTCACTACACTGCATCCCCAGTGGTGCCAGTGCACTCTCTGGACTCACTGCAGTGCATCCCCAGTGGTGCCAGTGCACTCTCTGGACTCACTGCACTGCATCCTCAGTGCTGACAGTGCACTCTCTGGACTCACTGCACTGCATCCCCAGTGGTGCCAGTGCACTCTCTGGACTCAATGCAGTGCATCCCCAGTGGTGCCACTGCACTCTCTGGACTCACTGCACTGCATCCCCAGTGGTGCCACTGCACTCTCTGGACTCACCGCACTGCATCCCCAGTGGTGCCAGTGCACTCTGTGGACTCACTGTACTGCATCCCCAGTGGTGCCAGTGCACTCTCTGGACTCACTGCAGTACATCCCCAATGGTGCCAGTGTACTCTCTGCACTCACTGCAGTGCATCCCCAGTGGTGCCAGTGCACTCTCTGGACTCACTGCAGTGCATCCCCAGTGGTGCCAGTTCACTCTCTGGAGTCACTGTACTGCATCCCCAGTGGTGCCAGTGCACTCTCTGGACTCACTGAAGTGCATCCCCAGTGGTGCCAGTGCACTCTCTGGAGTCACTGCAGTGCTTCCCCAGTGGTGCCAGTGCACTCTCTGGACTCACTGCACTGCATCCACAGTGGTGCCAGTGCACTCTCTGGACTCACCGCACTGCATCCAGAGTGGTGCCAGTGCACTCTCTGGACTCACTGCACTGCATCCCCAGTGGTGCCAGTGCTCTCTCTGGACTCACTGCAATGCATCCCCAGTGGTGCCAGTGCACTCTCTGGACTCACTGCACTGCATCACCAGTGGATCGAGTGCACTCTCTGGACTCACTGCAGTGCATCCCCAGTGGTGCCAGTGCACTCTATGTAGTCATTGCGCTGCATCCCCAGTGGTGCCAGTGCACTCTCTGGACTCACTGCAGTGCATCCCCAGTGGTGCCAGTGCACTCTCTGGACTCACTGCAGTGCATCCCCAGTGGTGCCAGTGCACTCTCTGGACTCACAGCACTGCATCCCCAGTGGTGCCAGTGCACTCTCTGGACTCACAGCAGTGCATCCCCAGTGGTGCCAGTGCACTCTCTGGACTCACTGCACTGCATCCCCAGTGGTGCCAGTGCACTCTCTGGACTCACTGCACTGCATCCCCAGTGGTGCCAGTGCACTCTCTGGAGTCACTGCAGTGCTTCCCCAGTGGTGCCAGTGCACTCTCTGGACTCACTGCACTGCATCCCCAGTGGTGCCGGTGCACTCTCTAGAGTCACTGCAGTGCATCCCCAGTGGTGCCAGTGCACTCTCTGGAGTCTCTGCACTGCATCCCCAGTGGTGCCAGTGCACTCTGTGGACTCACTGTACTGCATCCCCAGTGGTGCCAGTGCACTCTCTGGACTCACTGCACTGCATCCCCAGTGGTGCCAGTGCACTCTCTGGACTCACCGCACTGCATCCCCAGTGGTGCCAGTGCACTCTCTGGACTCACTGCACTGCATCCCCAGTGGTGCCAGTGCACTCTGTGGACTTACAGCACTGCATCCCCAGTGGTGCCAGTGCACTCTCTGGACTCACTGCGCTGCATCCCCAGTGGTGCCAGTGCACTCTCTGGATTCACTGTACTGCATCCCCAGTGGTGCCAGTGCACTCTCTGTAGTCATTGCGCTGCATCCCCAGTGGTGCCAGTGCACTCTCTGGAGTCACTGCAGTGCTTCCCCAGTGGTGCCAGTGCACTCTCTGGACTCACTGCACTGCATCCGCAGTGGTGCCGCTGCACTCTCTAGAGTTACTGCAGTGCATCCCCAGTGGTGCCAGTGCACTCTCTGGAGTCTCTGCAGTGCATCCCCAGTGGTGCCAGTGCACTCTGTGGACTCACTGTACTGCATCCCCAGTGGTGCCAGTGCACTCTCTGGACTCACTGCACTGCATCCCCAGTGGTGCCAGTGCACTCTCTGGAGTCACTGCAGTGCTTCCCCAGTGGTGCCAGTGCACTCTCTGGACTCACTGCACTGCATCCCCAGTGGTGCCGGTGCACTCTCTAGAGTCACTGCAGTGCATCCCCAGTGGTGCCAGTGCACTCTCTGGAGTCACTGCACTGCATCCCCAGTGCTGCCAGTGCACTCTGTGGACTCACTGCACTGCATCCAGAGTCGTGCCAGTGCACTCTCTGGACTAACTGAACTGCATCCCCAATTGATCCAGTGCACTCTCTGGACTCACTGCACTGCATCCCCAGTGGGGCCAGTGCACTCTCTGGAGTCATTTCAGTGCATCCCCAATGGTGCCAGTGCACTCTATGGACTCACTGCAGTGCATCCCCAGTGGTGCCAGTGCACTCTCTGGACTCACTGCACTGCATCCCCAGTGGTGCCAGTGCACTCTCTGGACTCACTGCACTGCATCCCCAAGGTGCCAGTGCACTCTCTGCACTCACTACACTGCACCCCCGTGGTGTCAGTGCACTCTCTGGACTCACTGCAGTGCATCCCCAGTGGTGCCAGTGCACTCTCTGGACTCACCGCACTGCATCCCCTGTGGTGCCAGTGCACTCTCTGCACTCACTGAACTGCATCCCCAGTGGTGCCAGTGCACTCTCTGGACTCACTGCACTGCATCCCCAGTGGTGCCAGTGCACTCTCTGCAGTCTCTGCAGTGCATCCCCAGTGGTGCCAGTGCACTCTCTGGACTCACTGTACTGCATCCCCAGTGGTGCCAGTGCACTCTCTGGACTCACTGCACTGCATCCCCATTGGTGCCGGTGCACTCTCTGCACTCACTGCACTGCATCCCCAGTGGTGCCAGTGCACTCTCTGGACTCACTGCAGTGCATCCCCAGTGGTACCAGTTCACTCTCTGGAGTCACTGTACTGCATCCCCAGTGGTGCCAGTGCACTCTCTGGACTCACTGCAGTGCATCCCCAGTGGTGCCAGTGCACTCTCTGGACTAACTGAACTGCATCCCCAATTGATCCAGTGCACTCTCTGGACTCACTGCACTGCATCCCCAGTGGTGCCAGTGCACTCTCTGGAGTCACTGCAGTGCATCCCCAGTGCTGCCAGTGCACTCTCTGGACTCACTGCACTGCATCACCAGTGGTGCCAGTGCACTCTCTGGAGTCACTGCAGTGCATCCCCAGTGGTGCCAGTGTACTCTGTGGACTCACTGTACTGCATCCCCAGTGGTGCCAGTGCACTCTCTGGACTCACCGCACAGCATCCAGAGTGGTGCCAGTGCACTCTCTGGACTCACTGCACTGCATTCCCAGTGGTGCCAGTGCACTCTCTGGACTAACTGTACTGCATCCCCAATTGATCCAGTGCACTCTCTGGACTCACTGCACTGCATCCCCAGTGGTGCCAGTGCACTCTCTGGACTCACTGCACTGCATCCCCAGTGGTGCCAGTGCTCTCTCTGGACTCACTGCACTGCATCCCCAGTGGTGCCAGTGCACTCTCTGGACTCACTGCACTGCATCACCAGTGGTGCCAGTGCACTCTCTGGACTCACTGCAGTGCATCCCCAGTGGTGCCAGTGCACTCTCTGGACTCACTGCACTGCATCCCCAGTGGTGCCAGTGCACTCTCTAGAGTCACTGCAGTGCATCCCCAGTGGTGCCAGTGCACTCTCTGGACTCACTGCAGTGCATCCCCAGTGGTGCCAGTGCACTCTCTGGAGTTACTGCACTGCATCCCCAGTGGTGCCAGTGCACTCTCTGGACTCACCGCACTGCATCCCCTGTGGTGCCAGTGCACTCTCTGCACTCACTGAACTGCATCCCCAGTGGTGCCAGTGCACTCTCTGGACTCACTGCAGTCCATCCCCAGTGGTGCCAGTGCACTCTCTAGACTCACAGCACTGCATCCCCAGTGGTGCCAGTGCACTCTCTGGAGTCACTGCAGTGCATCCCCAGTGGTGCCAGTGCACTCTGTGGACTCACTGTGCTGCATCCACAGTGGTGCCAGTGCACTCTCTGGACTCACCGCACTGCATCCAGAGTGGTGCCAGTGCACTCTCTGGACTCACTGCAGTGCATCCCCAGTGGTGCCAGTGCACTCTCTGGACTCACTGCACTGCATCCCCAGTGGTGCCAGTGCACTCTCTGGACTCACTGCAGTGCCTCCACAGTGGTGCCAGTGCACTCTCTGGACTTACAGCACTGCATCCCCAGTGGTGCCAGTGCACTCTCTGGACTCACTGTACTGCATCCCCAGTGGTGCCAGTGCACTCTCCGTAGTCATTGCGCTGCATCCCCAGTGGTGCCAGTGCACTCTCTGGAGTCACTGCACTGCATCCCCAGTGGTGCCAGTGCACTCTCTGGACTCACTGCAGTGCTTCCCCAGTGGTGCCAGTGCACTCTCTGGACTCACTGCACTGCATCCCCAGTGGTACCGGTGCACTCTCTAGAGTCACTGCAGTGCATCCCCAGTGGTGCCAGTGCACTCTCTGGAGTCTCTGCAGTGCATCCCCAGTGGTGCCAGTGCACTCTGTGGACTCACTGTACTGCATCCCCAGTGGTGCCAGTGCACTCTCTGGACTCACTGCACTGCATCCCCAGTGGTGCCAGTGCACTCTCTGGACTCACTGCAGTATATCCCCAATGGTGCCAGTGTACTCTCTGCACTCACTGCAGTGCATCCCCAGTGGTGCCAGTGCACTCTCTGGACTCACTGCAGTACATCCCCAATGGTGCCAGTGTACTCTCTGCACTCACTGCAGTGCATCCCCAGTGGTGCCAGTGCACTCTCTGGACTCACTGCAGTGCATCCCCAGTGGTGCCAGTTCACTCTCTGGAGTCACTGTACTGCATCCCCAGTGGTGCCAGTGCACTCTCTGGACTCACTGCACTGCATCCAGAGTGGTGCCAGTGCACTCTCTGAACTAACTGAACTGCATCCCCAATTGATCCAGTGCACTCTCTGGACTCACTGCACTGCATCCCCAGTGGTGCCAGTGCACTCTCTGGAGTCACTGCAGTGCATCCCCAGTGCTGCCAGTGCACTCTGTGGACTCACTGTACTGCATCCCCAGTGGCGCCAGTGCACTCTCTGGACTCACCGCACTGCATCCCCAGTGGTGCCAGGGCACTCTCTGGACTCACTGCAGTGCATTCCCAGTGGTGCCAGTGCACTCTCTGGAGTCACTGCACTGCATCCCCAGTGGTGCCAGTGCACTCTCTGGACTCACTGTACTGCATCCCCAGTGGGGCCAGTGCACTCTCTGGAGTCATTTCAGTGCATCCCCAATGGTGCCAGTGCACTCTATGGACTCACTGCAGTGCATCCCCAGTGGTGCCAGTGCACTCTCTGGACTCACTGCAGTGCATCCCCAGTGGTGCCAGTGCACTCTCTGGACTCACTGCACTGCATCCCCAAGCTGCCAGTGCACTCTCTGCACTCACTACACTGCACCCCAGTGGTGCCAGTGCACTCTCTGCAGTCTCTGCAGTGCATCCCCAGTGGTGCCAGTGCACTCTCTGGACTCACTGTACTGCATCCCCAGTGGTGCCAGTGCACTCTCTGGACTCACTGCACTGCATCCCCAAGGTGCCAGTGCACTCTCTGCACTCACTACACTGCACCCAAGTGGTGCCAGTGCACTCTCTGCAGTCTCTGCAGTGCATCCCCAGTGGTGCCAGTGCACTCTCTGCACTCACTGCAGTGCAACCCCAGTGGTGCCAGTGCACTCTCTGGACTCACTGCAGTGCATCCCCAGTGGTACCAGTTCACTCTCTGGAGTCACTGTACTGCATCCCCAGTGGTGCCAGTGCACTCTCTGGAGTCACTGCAGTGCTTCCCCAGTGGTGCCAGTGCACTCTCTGGACTCACTGCACTGCATCCCCAGTGGTGCCGGTGCACTCTCTAGAGTCACTGCAGTGCATCCCCAGTGGTGCCAGTGCACTCTCTGGAGTCACTGCACTGCATCCCCAGTGCTGCCAGTGCACTCTGTGGACTCACTGCACTGCATCCAGAGTCGTGCCAGTGCACTCTCTGGACTAACTGAACTGCATCCCCAATTGATCCAGTGCACTCTCTGGACTCACTGCACTGCATCCCCAGTGGTGCCAGTGCACTCTCTGGAGTCACTGCAGTGCATCCCCAGTGGTGCCAGTGCACTCTGTGGACTCACTGTACTGCATCCCCAGTGGCGCCAGTGCACTCTCTGGACTCACCGCACTGCATCCCCAGTGGTGCCAGGGCACTCTCTGGACTCACTGCAGTGCATTCCCAGTGGTGCCAGTGCACTCTCTGGAGTCACTGCACTGCATCCCCAGTGGTGCCAGTGCACTCTCTGGACTCACTGCACTGCATCCCCAGTGGGGCCAGTGCACTCTCTGGAGTCATTTCAGTGCATCCCCAATGGTGCCAGTGCACTCCATGGACTCACTGCAGTGCATCCCCAGTGGTGCCAGTGCACTCTCTGGACTCACTGCACTGCATCCCCAAGGTGCCAGTGCACTCTCTGCACTCACTACACTGCACCCCCGTGGTGTCAGTGCACTCTCTGGACTCACTGCAGTGCATCCCCAGTGGTGCCAGTGCACTCTCTGGACTAACCGCACTGCATCCCCTGTGGTGCCAGTGCACTCTCTGCACTCACTGAACTGCATCCCCAGTGGTGCCAGTGCACTCTCTGGACTCACTGCACTGCATCCCCAGTGGTGCCAGTGCACTCTCTGCAGTCTCTGCAGTGCATCCCCAGTGGTGCCAGTGCACTCTCTGGACTCACTGTACTGCATCCCCAGTGGTGCCAGTGCACTCTCTGGACTCACTGCACTGCATCCCCATTGGTGCCGGTGCACTCTCTGCACTCACTGTACTGCATCCCCAGTGGTGCCAGTGCACTCTCTGGACTCACTGCAGTGCATCCCCAGTGGTACCAGTTCACTCTCTGGAGTCACTGTACTGCATCCCCAGTGGTGCCAGTGCACTCTCTGGACTTACTGCAGTGCATCCCCAGTGGTGCCAGTGCACTCTCTGGACTAACTGAACTGCATCCCCAATTGATCCAGTGCACTCTCTGGACTCACTGCACTGCATCCCCAGTGGTGCCAGTGCACTCTCTGGAGTCACTGCACTGCATCACCAGTGGTGCCAGTGCACTCTCTGGAGTCACTGCAGTGCATCCCCAGTGGTGCCAGTGTACTCTGTGGACTCACTGTACTGCATCCCCAGTGGTGCCAGTGCACTCTCTGGACTCACCGCACAGCATCCAGAGTGGTGCCAGTGCACTCTCTGGACTCACTGCACTGCATTCCCAGTGGTGCCAGTGCACTCTCTGGACTAACTGTACTGCATCCCCAATTGATCCAGTGCACTCTCTGGACTCACTGCACTGCATCCCCAGTGGTGCCAGTGCACTCTCTGGACTCACTGCACTGCATCCCCAGTGGTGCCAGTGCTCTCTCTGGACTCACTGCACTGCATCCCCAGTGGTGCCAGTGCACTCTCTGGACTCACTGCACTGCATCACCAGTGGTGCCAGTGCACTCTCTGGACTCACTGCAGTGCATCCCCAGTGGTGCCAGTGCACTCTCTGGAGTTACTGCACTGCATCCCCAGTGGTGCCAGTGCACTCTCTGGACTCACCGCACTGCATCCCCTGTGGTGCCAGTGCACTCTCTGCACTCACTGAACTGCATCCCCAGTGGTGCCAGTGCACTCTCTGGACTCACTGCAGTCCATCCCCAGTGGTGCCAGTGCACTCTCTAGACTCACAGCACTGCATCCCCAGTGGTGCCAGTGCACTCTCTGGAGTCACTGCAGTGCATCCCCAGTGGTGCCAGTGCACTCTGTGGACTCACTGTGCTGCATCCACAGTGGTGCCAGTGCACTCTCTGGACTCACCGCACTGCATCCAGAGTGGTGCCAGTGCACTCTCTGGACTCACTGCAGTGCATCCCCAGTGGTGCCAGTGCACTCTCTGGACTCACTGCACTGCATCCCCAGTGGTGCCAGTGCACTCTCTGGACTCACTGCACTGCATCACCAGTGGTGCCAGTGCACTCTCTGGAGTCACTGCACTGCATCCCCAGTGGTGCCAGTGCGCTCTGTGGACTCACTGCACTGCATCCCCAGTGGTGCCAGTGCACTCTCTGGACTCACTGCAGTGCATCCCCAGTGGTGCCAGTGCACTCTCTGGACTCACTGCAGTGCATCCACAGTGGTGCCAGTGCACTCTCTGGACTTACAGCACTGCATCCCCAGTGGTGCCAGTGCACTCTCTGGACTCACTGTACTGCATCCCCAGTGGTGCCAGTGCACTCTCCGTAGTCATTGCGCTGCATCCCCAGTGGTGCCAGTGCACTCTCTGGAGTCACTGCACTGCATCCCCAGTGGTGCCAGTGCACTCTCTGGACTCACTGCAGTGCTTCCCCAGTGGTGCCAGTGCACTCTCTGGACTCACTGCACTGCATCCCCAGTGGTACCGGTGCACTCTCTAGAGTCACTGCAGTGCATCCCCAGTGGTGCCAGTGCACTCTCTGGAGTCTCTGCAGTGCATCCCCAGTGGTGCCAGTGCACTCTGTGGACTCACTGTACTGCATCCCCAGTGGTGCCAGTGCACTTTCTGGTCTCACTGCACTGCATCCCCAGTGGTGCCAGTGCACTCTCTGGACTCACTGCAGTATATCCCCAATGGTGCCAGTGTACTCTCTGCACTCACTGCAGTGCATCCCCAGTGGTGCCAGTGCACTCTCTGGACTCACTGCAGTACATCCCCAATGGTGCCAGTGTACTCTCTGCACTCACTGCAGTGCATCCCCAGTGGTGCCAGTGCACTCTCTGGACTCACTGCAGTGCATCCCCAGTGGTGCCAGTTCACTCTCTGGAGTCACTGTACTGCATCCCCAGTGGTGCCAGTGCACTCTCTGGACTCACTGCACTGCATCCAGAGTGGTGCCAGTGCACTCTCTGGACTAACTGAACTGCATCCCCAATTGATCCAGTGCACTCTCTGGACTCACTGCACTGCATCCCCAGTGGTGCCAGTGCACTCTCTGGAGTCACTGCACTGCATCCCCAGTGCTGCCAGTGCACTCTGTGGACTCACTGTACTGCATCCCCAGTGGCGCCAGTGCACTCTCTGGACTCACCGCACTGCATCCCCAGTGGTGCCAGGGCACTCTCTGGACTCACTGCAGTGCATTCCCAGTGGTGCCAGTGCACTCTCTGGAGTCACTGCACTGCATCCCCAGTGGTGCCAGTGCACTCTCTGGACTCACTGTACTGCATCCCCAGTGGGGCCAGTGCACTCTCTGGAGTCATTTCAGTGCATCCCCAATGGTGCCAGTGCACTCTATGGACTCACTGCAGTGCATCCCCAGTGGTGCCAGTGCACTCTCTGGACTCACTGCAGTGCATCCCCAGTGATGCCAGTGCACTCTCTGGACTCACTGCACTGCATCCCCAAGGTGCCAGTGCACTCTCTGCACTGACTACACTGCACCCCAGTGGTGCCAGTGCACTCTCTGCAGTCTCTGCAGTGCATCCCCATTGGTGCCAGTGCACTCTCTGGACTCACTGTACTGCATCCCCAGTGGTGCCAGTGCACTCTCTGGACTCACTGCACTGCATCCCCATTGGTGCCGGTGCACTCTCTGCACTCACTGCAGTGCATCCCCAGTGGTGCCAGTGCACTCTCTGGACTCACTGCAGTGCATCCCCAGTGGTACCAGTTCACTCTCTGGAGTCACTGTACTGCATCCCCAGTGGTGCCAGTGCACTCTCTGGACTCACTGCAGTGCATCCCCAGTGGTGCCAGTGCACTCTCTGGACTAACTGAACTGCATCCCCAATTGATCCAGTGCACTCTCTGGACTCACTGCACTGCATCCCCAGTGGTGCCAGTGCACTCTCTGGAGTCACTGCAGTGCATCCCCAGTGCTGCCAGTGCACTCTCTGGACTCACTGCACTGCATCACCAGTGGTGCCAGTGCACTCTCTGGAGTCACTGCAGTGCATCCCCAGTGGTGCCAGTATACTCTGTGGACTCACTGTACTGCATCCCCAGTGGTGCCAGTGCACTCTCTGGACTCACCGCACAGCATCCAGAGTGGTGCCAGTGCACTCTCTGGACTCACTGCACTGCATTCCCAGTGGTGCCAGTGCACTCTCTGGACTAACTGTACTGCATCCCCAATTGATCCAGTGCATTCTCTGGACTCACTGCACTGCATCCCCAGTGGTGCCAGTGCACTCTATGGACTCACTGCACTGCATCCCCAATCGTGCCAGTGCTCTCTCTCGACTCACTGCACTGCATCCCCAGTGGTGCCAGTGCACTCTCTGGACTCACTGCACTGCATCACCAGTGGTGCCAGTGCACTCTCTGGACTCACTGCAGTGCATCCCCAGTGGTGCCAGTGCACTCTCTGGACTCACTGCACTGCATCCCCAGTGGTGCCAGTGCACTCTCTAGAGTCACTGCAGTGCATCCCCAGTGGTGCCAGTGCACTCTCTGGACTCACTGCAGTGCATCCCCAGTGGTGCCAGTGCACTCTCTGGAGTTACTGCACTGCATCCCCAGTGGTGCCAGTGCACTCTCTGGACTCACCGCACTGCATCCCCTGTGGTGCCAGTGCACTCTCTGCACTCACTGAACTGCATCCCCAGTGGTGCCAGTGCACTCTCTGGACTCACTGCAGTCCATCCCCAGTGGTGCCAGTGCACTCTCTGGACTCACAGCACTGCATCCCCAGTGGTGCCAGTGCACTCTCTGGAGTCACTGCAGTGCATCCCCAGTGGTGCCAGTGCACTCTGTGGACTCACTGTACTGCATCCACAGTGGTGCCAGTGCACTCTCTGGACTCACCGCACTGCATCCAGAGTGGTGCCAGTGCACTCTCTGGACTCACTTCAGTGCATCCCCAGTGGTGCCAGTGCACTCTCTGGACTCACTGCACTGCATCCCCAGTGGTGCCAGTGCACTCTCTGGACTCACTGCACTGCATCACCAGTGGTGCCAGTGCACTCTCTGGAGTCACTGCACTGCATCCCCAGTGGTGCCAGTGCGCTCTGCGGACTCACTGCACTGCATCCCCAGTGGTGCCAGTGCACTCTCTGGACTCACTGCACTGCATCCCCAGTGGTGCCAGTGCACTCTCTGGACTCACTGCAGTGCATCCCCAGTGGTGCCAGTGCACTCTCTGGACTTACAGCACTGCATCCCCAGTGGTGCCAGTGCACTCTCTGGACTCACTGTACTGCATCCCCAGTGGTGCCAGTGCACTCTCTGTAGTCATTGCGCTGCATCCCCAGTGGTGCCAGTGCACTCTCTGGAGTCACTGCACTGCATCCCCAGTGGTGCCAGTGCACTGTCTGGAGTCACTGCAGTGCTTCCCCAGTGGTGCCAGTGCACTCTCTGGACTCACTGCACTGCATCCCCAGTGGTGCCGGTGCACTCTCTAGAGTCACTGCAGTGCATCCCCAGTGGTGCCAGTGCACTCTCTGGAGTCTCTGCAGTGCATCCCCAGTGGTGCCAGTGCACTCTGTGGACTCACTGTACTGCATCCCCAGTGGTGCCAGTGCACTCTCTGGACTCACTGCACTGCATCCCCAGTGGTGCCAGTGCACTCTCTGGACTCACTGCAGTACATCCCCAATGGTGCCAGTGTACTCTCTGCACTCACTGCAGTGCATCCCCAGTGGTGCCAGTGCACTCTCTGGACTCACTGCAGTGCATCCCAAGTGGTGCCAGTGCACTCTCTGGACTCACAGCACTGCATCCCCAGTGGTGCCAGTGCACTCTCTGGACTCACTGCACTGCATCCCCAGTGGTGCCAGTGCACTCTCTGGACTCACTGCACTGCATCCCCAGTGGTGCCAGTGCACTCTCTGGACTCACTGCACTGCATCCCCAGTGGTGCCAGTGCACTCTCTGGAGTCACTGCAGTGCATCCCCAGTGCTGCCAGTGCACTCTGTGGACTCACTGTACTGCATCCCCAGTGGCGCCAGTGCACTCTCTGGACTCACTGCACTGCATCCCCAGTGGTGCCAGTGCACTCTCTGGACTCACTGCAGTGCATCCCCAGTGGTGCCAGTGCACTCTCTGGAGTCACTGCACTGCATCCCCAGTGGTGCCAGTGCACTCTCTGGACTCACTGCACTGCATCCCCAGTGGTGCCAGTGCACTCTCTGTAGTCATTGCGCTGCATCACCAGTGGTACCAGTGCACTCTCTGGACTCACTGCACTGCATCCCCAGTGGGGCCAGTGCACTCTCTGGAGTCATTTCAGTGCATCCCCAGTGGTGCCAGTGCACTCTATGGACTCACTGCAGTGCATCCCCAGTGGTGCCAGTGCACTCTCTGGACTAACTGCAGTGCATCCCCAGTGGTGCCAATGCACTCTCTGGACTCACTGCACTGCATCCCCAAGGTGCCAGAGCACTCTCTGCACTCACTACACTGCATCCCCAGTGGTGTCAGTGCACTCTCTGGACTCACTGCAGTGCATCCCCAGTGGTGCCAGTGCACTCTCTGGACTCACAACAGTGCATTCCCAGTGCTGACAGTGCACTCTCTGGACTCACTGCACTGCATCCCCAGTGGTGCCAGTGCACTCTGTGGACTCACTGTACTGCATCCCCAGTGGTGCCAGTGCACTCTCTGGACTCACTGCAGTGCATCCCCAGTGGTGCCAGTGCACTCTCTGGACTCACTGCAGTGCATCCCCAGTGGTACCAGTTCACTCTCTGGAGTCACTGTACTGCATCCCCAGTGGTGCCAGTGCACTCACTGGACTAACTGAACTGCATCCCCAATTGATCCAGTGCACTCTCTGGACTCACTGCACTGCATCCCCAGTGGTGCCAGTTCACTCTCTGGAGTCACTGCAGTGCATCCCCAGTGCTGCCAGTGCACTCTCTTGACTCACTGCACTGCATCACCAGTGGTGCCAGTGCACTCTCTGGAGTCACTGCAGTGCATCCCCAGTGGTGCCGGTGTACTCTGTGGACTCACTGTACTGCATCCACAGTGGTGCCAGTGCACTCTCTGGACTCACCGCACTGCATCCAGAGTGGTGCCAGTGCACTCTCTGGACTCACTGCACTGCATTCCCAGTGGTGCCAGTGCACTCTCTGGACTAACTGTACTGCATCCCCAATTGATCCAGTGCACTCTCTGGACTCACTGCACTGCATCCCCAGTGGTGCCAGTGCACTCTCTGGACTCACTGCACTGCATCCCCAGTGGTGCCAGTGCTCTCTCTGGACTCACTGCACTGCATCCCCAGTGGTGCCAGTGCACTCTCTGGACTCACTGCACTGCATCCCCAGTGGTGCCAGTGCACTCTCTGGACTCACTGCAGTGCATCCCCAGTGGTGCCAGTGCACTCTCTGGACTCACTGCACTGCATCCCCAGTGGTGCCAGTGCACTCTCTAGAGTCACTGTAGTGCATCCCCAGTGGTGCCAGTGCACTCTCTGGACTCACTGCAGTGCATCCCCAGTGGTGCCAGTGCACTCTCTGGAGTTACTGCACTGCATCCCCAGTGGTGCCAGTGCACTCTCTGGACTCACCGCACTGCATCCCCAGTGGTGCCAGTGCACTCTCTGGACTCACTGCACTGCATCCCCAGTGGTGCCAGTGCACTCTCTGGACTTACAGCACTGCATCCCCAGTGGTGCCAGTGCACTCTCTGGACTCACTCGCGGAATCCCCAGTAGTGCCAGTGCAGTCTCTGGACTCACTGCTCTGCATCCCCAGTGCTGCCAGTGCACTCTCTGGAGTCACTGCAGTGGCTCCCCATTGGTGCCAGTACACTCTCTGGACTCACTGCAGTGCATCCCCAGTGGTGCCAGTGCACTCTCTGGACTCACTGCAGTGCTTCCCCAGTGGTGCCAGTGCACTCTCTAGAGTCACTGCAGTGCATCCCCAGTGGTGCCAGTGCACTCTCTGGACTCACTGCAGTGCATCCCCAGTGGTGCCAGTGCACTCTCTGGACTCACTGCAGTGCATCCCCAGTGGTGCCAGTGCACTCTCTGGACTCACTGTACTGCATCCACAGTTGCGCCAGTGCACTCTCTGGACTCACCGCACTGCATCCAGAGTGGTGCCAGTGCACTCTCTGGACTCACTGCACTGCATACCAATGGTGCCAGTGCACTCTCTGGACTCACTGCAGTGCATCCCCAGTGGTGCCAGTGCACTCTCTGAAGTCACTGCACTGCATCCCCAGTGGTGCCAGTGCACTGTCTGGACTCACAGCACTGCATCCCCAGTGGTGCCAGTGCACTCTCTGTAGTCATTGCGCTGCATCCCCAGTGGTACCAGTGCACTCTATGGACTCACTGCAGTGCATCCCCAGTGGTGCCAGTGCACTCTCTGGAGTCATTTCAGTGCATCCCCAGTGGTGCCAGTGCACTCTATGGACTCACTGCAGTGCATCCCCAGTGGTGCCAGTGCACTCTCTGGACTCACTGCAGTGCATCCCCAGTGGTGCCAATGCACTCTCTGGACTCACTGCACTGCATCCCCAAGGTGCCAGTGCACTCTCTGCACTCAGTACACTGCATCCCCAGTGGTGCCAGTGCACTCTCTGGACTCACTGCAGTGCATCCCCAGTGGTGCCAGTGCACTCTCTGGAGTCACTACACTGCATCCCCAGTGGTGCCAGTGCACTCTCTGGACTCACTGCAGTGCATCCCCAGTGGTGCCAGTGCACTCTCTGGACTCACTGCACTGCATCCCCAGTGGTGCCAGTGCACTCTCTGGAGTCTCTGCAGTGCATCCCCAGTGGTGCCAGTGCACTCTGTGGACTCACTGTACTGCATCCCCAGTGGTGCCAGTGCACTCTCTGGACTCACTGCAGTACATCCCCAATGGTGCCAGTGTACTCTCTGCACTCACTGCAGTGCATCCCCAGTGGTGCCAGTGCACTCTCTGGACTCACTGCAGTCCATCCCCATTGGTGCCAGTTCACTCTCTGGAGTCACTGTACTGCATCCCCAGTGGTGCCAGTGCACTCTCTGGACTCACTGCAGTGCATCCCCAGTGGTGCCAGTTCACTCTCTGGAGTCACTGTACTGCATCTCCAGTGGTGCCAGTGCACTCTCTGGACTCACTGCACTGCATCCCCAGCGGTGCCAGTGCACTCTCTGGACTCACTGCAGTGCATCCCCAGTGGTGCCAGTGCACTCTCTGGACTCACCGCACTGCATCCAGAGTGGTGCCAGTGCACTCTCTGGACTCACTGCAGTGCATCCCCAGTGGTGCCAGTGCACTCTCTGGACTCACTGCACTGCATCCCCAGTGGTGCCAGTGCACTCTCTGGACTCACTGCACTGCATCCAGAGTGGTGCCAGTGCACTCTCTGGACTCACAGCACTGCATCCCCAGTGGTGCCAGTGCACTCTCTGGACTCACTGCAGTGCATCCCCAGTGGTGCCAGTGCACTCTCTGGACTCACAGCAGTGCATCCCCAGTGGTGCCAGTGCACTCTCTGGACTCACAGCACTGCATCCCCAGTGGTGCCAGTGCACTCTCTGGACTCACTGCACTGCATCCCCAGTGGTGCCAGTGCACTCTCTGGAGTCACTGCAGTGCTTCCCCATTGGTGCCAGTACACTCTCTGGACTCACTGCTCTGCATCCCCAGTGGTGCCAGTGCACTCTCTGGAGTCACTGCAGTGCTTCCCCAGTGGTGCCAGTGCACTCTCTAGAGTCACTGCGGTGCATCCCCAGTGGTGCCAGTGCACTCTCTGGAGTCTCTGCAGTGCATCCCCAGTGGTGCCAGTGCACTCTCTGGACTCACTGTACTGCATCCACAGTTGCGCCAGTGCACTCTCTGGACTCACCGCACTGCATCCAGAGTGGTGCCAGTGCACTCTCTGGACTCACTGCACTGCATCCCAATGGTGCCAGTGCACTCTCTGGACTCACTGCAGTGCATCCCCAGTGGTGCCAGTGCACTCTCTGGAGTCACTGCACTGCATCCCCAGTGGTGCCAGTGCACTCTCTGGACTCACTGCACTTCATCCCCAGTGGTGCCAGTGCACTCTCTGGACTCACCGCACTGCATCCAGAGTGGTGCCAGTGCACTCTCTGGACTCACTGCAGTGCATCCCCAGTGGTGCCAGTGCACTCTCTGGACTCACTGCAGTGCATCCCCCGTGGTGCCAGTGCACTCTCTGGACTCACTGCACTGCATCCCCAGTGGTGCCAGTGCACTCTCTGGACTCACTGCACTGCATCCAGAGTGGTGCCAGTGCACTCTCTGGACTCACCGCACTGCATCCCCAGTGGGGCCAGTGCACTCTCTGGAGTCATTTCAGTGCATCCCCAGTGGTGCCAGTGCACTCTATGGACTCACTGCAGTGCATCCCCAGTGGTGCCAGTGCACTCTCTGGACTCACTGCAGTGCATCCCCAGTGGTGCCAATGCACTCTCTGGACTCACTGTACTGCATCCCCAAGGTGCCAGTGCACTCTCTGCACTCAGTACACTGCATCCCCAGTGGTGCCTGTGCACTTTCTGGACTCACTGCAGTGCATCCCCAGTGGTGCCAGTGCACTCTCTGGAGTCACTGCAGTGCATCCCCAGTGGTGCCAGTGCACTCTCTGGACTCACTGCACTGCATCCCCAGTGGTGCCAGTGCACTATCTGGACTCACTGCACTGCATCCCCAGTGCTGACAGTGCACTCTCTGGACTCACTACACTGCATCCCCAGTGGTGCCAGTGCACTCTCTGGACTCACTGCAGTGCATCCCCAGTGGTGCCAGTGCACTCTCTGGACTCACTGCACTGCATCCCCAGTGGTGCCAGTGCACTCTCTGGAGTCTCTGCAGTGCATCCCCAGTGGTGCCAGTGCACTCTGTGGACTCACTGTACTGCATCCCCAGTGGTGCCAGTGCACTCTCTGGACTCACTGCAGTACATCCCCAATGCTGCCAGTGTACTCTCTGCACTCACTGCAGTGCATCCCCAGTGGTGCCAGTGCACTCTCTGGACTCACTGCAGTGCATCCCCAGTGGTGCCAGTTCACTCTCTGGAGTCACTGTACTGCATCCACAGTGGTGCCAGTGCACTCTCTGGACTCACCGCACTGCATCCAGAGTGGTGCCAGTGCACTCTCTGGACTCACTGCAGTGCATCCCCAGTGGTGCCAGTGCACTCTCTGGACTCACTGCAGTGCATCCCCCGTGGTGCCAGTGCACTCTCTGGACTCACTGCACTGCATCCCCAGTGGTGCCAGTGCACTCTCTGGACTCACTGCACTGCATCCAGAGTGGTGCCAGTGCACTCTCTGGACTCACCGCACTGCATCCCCAGTGGTGCCAGTGCACTCTCTTGACTCACTGCATTGCATCCCCAGTGGTGCCAGTGCACTCTCTGGACTCACTGCAGTGCATCCCCAGTGGTGCCAGTGCACTCTCTGGAGTCTCTGCAGTGCATCCCCAGTGGTGCCAGTGCACTCTGTGGACTCATTGTACTGCATCCCCAGTGGTGCCAGTGCACTCTCTGCACTCACTGCAGTGCATCCCCAGTGGTGCCAGTGCACTCTCTGGACTCACTGCAGTCCATCCCCAGTGGTGCCAGTGCACTCTCTGCACTCACTGCACTGCATCCCCAGTGGTGCCAGTGCACTCTCTGGACTAAGTGAACTGCATCCCCAATTGATCCAGTGCACTCTCTGGACTCACTGCACTGCATCACCAGTGGTGCCAGTGCACTCTCTGGACTCACTGCAGTGCATCCCCAGTGGTGCCAGTGCACTCTCTGGACTCACTGTACTGCATCCACAGTGGTGCCAGTGCACTCTCTGGACTCACCGCACTGCATCCAGAGTGGTGCAAGTGCACTCTCTGGACTCACTGCACTGCATTCCCAGTGGTGCCAGTGCACTCTCTGGACTCACTGCACTGCATCCCCAGTGGTGCCAGTGCACTCTCTGGACTCACTGCAGTGCATCCCCAGTGATGCCAGTGCACTCTCTGGACTCACTGCACTGCATCCCCAGTGGTGCCAGTGCACTCTCTGGACTCACTGCAGTGCATCCCCAGTGGTGCCAGTGCACTCTCTGGACTCACTGCACTGCATCCCCAGTGGTGCCAGTGCACTCTCTGGACTCACTGCACTGCATCCCCAGTGGTGCCAGTGCACTCTCTGGAGTCAATGCAGTGCATCCCCAGTGGTGCCAGTGCACTCTATGGACTCACTGTACTGCATCCCCAGTGGTGCCAGTGCACTCTCTGGACTCACTGCAGTGCATCCCCAGTGGTGCCAGTGCACTCTCTGGAGTCACTGTACTGCATCCCCAGTGGTGCCAGTGCACTCTCTGGACTCACTGCACTGCATCCCCAGTGGTGCCAGTTCACTCTCTGGAGTCACTGTACTGCATCCCCAGTGGTGCCAGTGCACTCTATGGACTCACTGCACTGCATACCCAGTGGTGCCAGTGCACTCTGTGGACTCACTGTACTGCATCCCCAGTGGTGCCAGTGCACTCTCTGGACTCACTGCACTGCATCCCCAGTGGTGCCAGTGCACTCTCTGGAGGCATAGCAGTGCATCCCCAGTGGTGCCAGTGCACTCTGTGGACTCACTGTACTGCATCCCCAGTGGCACCAGTGCACTCTCTGGACTCACCGCACTGCATCCAGAGTGGTGCCAGTGCACTCTCTGGACTCACTGCACTGCATCCACAGTGGTGCCAGTGCACTCTCTGGACTCACAGCACTGCATCCCCAGTGGTGCCAGTGCACTCTCTGTAGTCATTGCGCTGCATCCCCAGTGGTGCCAGTGCAATCTCTGGACTCACTGTACTGCATCACCAGTGGGGCCAGTGCACTCTCTGGACTCATTGCACTGCATCCCCAGTGGGGCCAGTGCACTCTATGGACTCACTGCAGTGCATCCCCAGTGGTGCCAGTGCACTCTCTGGACTCACTGCACTGCATCCCCAGTGGTGCCAGTGCACTCTCTGGACTCACTGCACTACATCTCCAGTGGTGCCAGTGCACTATCTGGACTCACTGCACTGCATCCCCAGTGGTGCCAGTGCACTCTCTGGACTCACTGCACTGCATCCCCAGTGCGGACAGTGCACTCTCTGGACACACTGCAGTGCATCCCCAGTGGTGCCAGTGCACTCTCTGGACTCACTGTACTGCATCCCCAGTGGTGCCAGTGCACTCTCTGGACTCACTGCAGTACATCCCCAATGGTGCCAGTGTACTCTCTGCACTCACTGCAGTGCATCCCCAGTGGTGCCAGTGCACTCTCTGGACTAACTGAACTGCATCCCCTATTGATCCAGTGCACTCTCTGGAGTCACTGCACTGCATCCCCAGTGGTGCCAGTGCACTCTCTGGAGTTACTGCAGTGCATCCCCAGTGGTGCCAGTGCACTCTGTGGACTCACTGTACTGCATCCACAGTGGTGCCAGTGCACTCTCTGGACTCACCGCACTGCATCCAGAGTGGTGCCAGTGCACTCTCTGGAGTCACTGCAGTGCATCCCCAGTGGTGCCAGTGCACTCTCTGGACTAACCGCACTGCATCCCCAGTGGTGCCAGTGCACTCTCTGGACTCACTGCAGTGCATCCCCAGTGGTGCCAGTGCACTCTCTGGACTTACAGCACTGCATCCCCAGTGGTTCCAGTGCACTCTCTGGACTCACTGCGCTGAATCCCCAGTAGTGCCAGTGCACTCTCTGGACTCACTGCTCTGCATCCCCAGTGGTGCCAGTGCACTCTGTGGAGTCACTGCAGTGCTTCCCCAGTGGTGCCAGTGCACTCTCTGGACTCACTGCTCTGCATCCCCAGTGGTGCCAGTGCACTCTCTGGAGTCACTGCAGTGCTTCCCCAGTGGTGCCAGTGCACTCTCTAGAGTCACTGCAGTGCATCCCCAGTGGTGCCAGCGCACTCTCTGGAGTCTCTGCAGTGCATCCCCAGTGGTGCCAGTGCACTCTGTGGACTCACTGTACTGCATCCCCAGTGGTGCCAGTGCACTCTCTGGACTCACTGCACTGCATCCCCAGTGGTGCCAGTGCACTCTCTGGACTCACTGCACTGCATCCCCAGTGGTGCCAGTGCACTCTCTGGACTCACTGCAGTACATCCCCAATGGTGCCAGTGTACTCTCTGCACTCACTGCAGTGCATCCCCAGTGGTGCCAGTGCACTCTCTGGACTCACTGCAGTGCATCCCCAGTAGTGCCAGTTCACTCTCTGGAGTCACTGTACTGCATCCCCAGTGGTGCCAGTGCACTCTCTGGACTCACTGCACTGCATCCCCAGTGGTGCCAGTGCACTCTCTGGACTAACTGAACTGCATCCCCAATTGATCCAGAGCACTCTCTGGACTCACTGCACTGCATCCAGAGTGGTGCCAGTGCACTCTCTGGACTCACTGCACTGCATCCCCAGTGGTGCCAGTGCACTCTCTGGACTCACTGCACTGCATCCCCAGTGGTGCCAGTGCACTCTCTGGACTCACAGCACTGCATCCCCAGTGGTGCCAGTGCACTCTCTGTAGTCATTGCGCTGCATCCCCAGTGGTACCAGTGCACTCTCTGGACTCACTGCACTGCATCCCCAGTGGGGCCAGTGCACTCTCAGGAGCCATTTCAGTGCATCCCCAGTGGTGCCAGTGCACTCTATGGACTCACTGCAGTGCATCCCCAGTGGTGCCAGTGCACTCTCTGGACTCACTGCAGTGCATCCCCAGTGGTGCCAGTGCACTCTCTGGACTCACTGCAGTGCATCCCCAGTGGTGCCAGTGCACTCTCTGGACTCACTGCAGTGCATCCCCAGTGGTGCCAGTGCACTCTCTGGACTCACTGCACTGCATCCCCAGTGGTGCCAGTGCACTCTCTGGAGTCTCTGCAGTGCATCCCCAGTGGTGCCAGTGCACTCTGTGGACTCACTGTACTGCATCCCCAGTGGTGCCAGTGCACTCTCTGGACTCACTGCAGTACATCCCCAATGGTGCCAGTGTACTCTCTGCACTCACTGCAGTGCATCCCCAGTGGTGCCAGTGCACTCTCTGGACTCACTGCAGTGCATCCCCAGTCGTGCCAGTTCACTCTCTGGAGTCACTGTACTGCATCCCCAGTGGTGCCAGTGCACTCTCTGGACTCACTGCACTGCATCCCCAGTGGTGCCAGTGCACTCTCTGGACTCACTGCACTGCATCCCCAGTGGTGCCAGTGCACTCTCTGCACTCACTGTACTGCATCCACAGTGGTGCCAGTGCACTCTCTGGACTCACCGCACTGCATCCAGAGTGGTGCCAGTGCATTCTCTAGAGTCACTGCAGTGCATCCCCAGTGGTGCCAGTGCACTCTCTGGAGTCACTGCAGTGCATCCCCAGTGGTGCCAGTGCACTCTCTGGACTCACTGCACTGCATCCCCAGTGGTGCCAGTGCACTCTCTGGACTCACCGCACTGCATCCAGAGTGGTGCCAGTGCACTCTCTGGACTCACTGAAGTGCATCCCCAGTGGTGCCAGTGCACTCTCTGGACTCACTGCAGTGCATCCCCCGTGGTGCCAGTTCACTCCCTGGAGTCACTGCACTGCATCCCCAGTGGTGCCAGTGCACTCTCTGGACTCACTGCACTGCATCCCTAGTGGTGCCAATGCACTCTCTGGACTCACTGCGCTGCATCCCCAGTGGTGCCAGTGCACTCTCTGGACTCACTGCACTGCATCCCCAGTGGTGCCAGTGCACTCTCTGCACTCACTGCAGTGCATCCCCAGTGGTGCCAGTGCACTCTCTGCACTCACTGCAGTGCATCCCCAGTGGTGCCAGTGCACTCTCTGGACTCACTGCACTGCATCCCCAGTGGTGCCAGTGCACTCTCTGGAGTCTCTGCAGTGCATCCCCAATTTTGCCAGTGTACTATCTGCACTCATTGCAGTGCATCCCCAGTGGTGCCAGTGCACTCTCTGGACTCACTGCAGTGCATCCCCAGTGGTGCCAGTTCACTCTCTGGAGTCACTGTACTGCATCCCCAGTGGTGCCAGTGCACTCTCTGGACTCACTGCACTGCATCCCCAGTGGTGCCAGTGCACTCTCTGGACTCACTGCAGTGCATCCCCAGTGGTGGCAGTGCACTCTGTGGACTCACTGTACTGCATCCACAGTGGTGCAAGTGCACTCTCTGGACTCACCGCACTGCATCCAGAGTGGTGCCAGTGCACTCTCTGGACTCACTGCACTGCATTCCCAGTGGTGCCACTGCACTCTCTGGACTCACTGCAGTGCATCCCCAGTGGTGCCAGTGCACTCTCTGGACTCACTGCACTGCATCCCCAGTGGTGCCAGTGCTCTCTCTGGACTCACTGCACTGCATCCCCAGTGGTGCCAGTGCACTCTCTGGACTCACTGCACTGCATCACCAGTGGTGCCAGTGCACTCTCTGGACTCACTGCAGTGCATCCCCAGTGGTGCCAGTGCACTCTCTGGACTCACTGCACTGCATCCCCAGTGGTGCCAATGCACTCTCTAGAGTCACTGCAGTGCATCCCCAGTGGTGCCAGTGCACTCTCTGGACTCACTGCACTGCATCCCCAGTGGTGCCAGTGCACTCTCTGGAGTCACTGCACTGCATCCCCAGTGCTGCCAGTGCACTCTCTGGACTCACTGCAGTGCATCCCCAGTGGTGCCAGTGCACTCTCTGGACTTACAGCACTGCATCCCCATTTGGTGCCAGTGCACTCTCTGGACTCACTGCGCTGCATCCCCAGTGGTGCCAGTGCACTCTCTGGACTCACTGCACTGCATCCCCAGTGGTGCCAGTGCACTCTCTGTAGTCATTGCGCTGCATCCCCAGTGGTGCCAGTGCACTCTGTGGACTCACTGCACTGCATCCCCAGTGGTGCCAGTGCACTCTCTGGAGTCACTGCAGTGCTTCCCCAGTGGTGCCAGTGCACTCTCTGGACTCACTGCACTGCATCCCCATTGGTGCCGGTGCACTCTCTAGAGTCACTTCAGTGCATCCCCAGTGGTGCCAGTGCACTCTCTGGAGTCTCTGCAGTGCATCTCCAGTGGTGCCAGTGCACTCTCTGGAGTCTCTGCAGTGCATCACCAGTGGTGCCAGTGCACTCTGTGGACTCACTGTACTGCATCCCCAGTGGTGCCAGTGCACTCTCTGGACTCACTGCACTGCATCCCCAGTGGTGCCATTGCACTCTCTGGAGTCACTGCACTGCATCACCAGTGGTGCCAGTGCACTCTCTGGACTCACTGCACTGCATCCCCAGTGGTGCCAGTGCACTCTCTGGAGTCTCTGCAGTGCATCCCCAGTGGTGCCAGTGCACTCTCTGGACTCACTGTACTGCATCCCCAGGGTGCCAGTGCACTCTCTGGACTCACCGCACTGCATCCAGAGTGGTGCCAGTGCACTCTCTGGACTCACCGCACTGCATCCAGAGTGGTGCCACTGCACTCTCTGGACTCACTGCAGTGCTTTCCCAGTGGTGCCAGTGCACTCTCTGGACTCACTGCACTGCATCCCCATTGGTGCCGGTGCACTCTCTAGAGTCACTGCAGTGCATCCCCAGTGGTGCCAGTGCACTCTGGACTCTCTGCAGTGCATCTCCAGTGGTGCCAGTGCACTCTCTGGACTCGCTGCACTGCATCCCCAGTGGTGCCAGTGCACTCTGTGGACTCACTGTACTGCATCCCCAGTGGTGCCAGTGCACTCTCTGGACTCACAGTACTGCATCCCCAGTGGTGCCAGTGCACTCTCTGTAGTCATTGCGCTGCATCCCCAGTGGTGCCAGTGCAATCTCTGGACTCACTGCACTGAATCCCCAGTGGTGCCAGTGCACTCTCTGGACTCACAGCACTGCATCCCCAGTGGTGCCAGTGCACTCTCTGTAGTCATTGCGCTGCATCCCCAGTGGTGCCAGTGCAATCTCTGGACTCACTGCTCTGCATCCCCAGTGGGGCCAGTGCACTCTCTGGACTCACTGCACTGCATCCCCAGTGGGGCCAGTGCACTCTCTGGACTCACTGCACTGCATCCCCAGTGGTGCCAGTGCACTCTATGGACTCACTGCAGTGCATCCCCAGTGGTGCCAGTGCACTCTCTGGACTCACTGCACTACATCCCCAGTGGTGCCAGTGCACTCTCTGGACTCACTGCACTGCATCACCAGTGGTGCCAGTGCACTCTCTGGAGTCACTGCACTGCATCCCCAGTGGTTCCAGTGCACTCTCTGGACTCACTGCACTGCATCCCCAGAGGTGTCAGTGCACTCTCTGGACTCACTGCACTACATCCCCAGTGGTACCAGTGCACTCTCTGGAGTCTCTGCAGTGCATCCCCAGTGGTGCCAGTGCACTCTCTGGACTCACTGCACTGCATCCCCAGTGGTGCCAGTGCACTCTCTGGACTCACTGCAGTACATCCCCAATGGTGCCAGTGTACTCTCTGCACTCACTGCAGTCCATCCCCATTGGTGCCAGTGCACTCTCTGGACTCACTGCAGTGCATCCCCAGTGGTGCCAGTTCACTCTCTGGAGTCACTGTACTGCATCCCCAGTGGTGCCAGTGCACTCTCTGGACTCACTGCAGTGCATCCCCAGTGGTGCCAGTGCACTCTCTGGACTAACTGAACTGCATCCCCAATTGATCCACTGCACTCTCTGGACTCACTGCACTGCATCCCCAGTGGTGCCAGTGCACTCTCTGGAGTCACTGCAGTACATCCCCCGTGCTGCCAGTGCACTCTCTGGACTCACTGCACTGCATCACCAGTGGTGCCAGTGCACTCTCTGGAGTCACTGCAGTGCATCCCCAGTGGTGCCAGTGTACTCTGTGGACTCACTGTACTGCATCCACAGTGGTGCCAGTGCACTCTCTGGACTCACCGCACTGCATCCAGAGTGGTGCCAGTGCACTCTCTGGACTCACTGCACTGCATTCCCAGTGGTGCCAGTGCACTCTCTGGACTAACTGTACTGCATCCCCAATTGATCCAGTGCACTCTCTGGACTCACTGCACTGCATCCCCAGTGGTGCCAGTGCACTCTCTGGACTCACTGCACTGCATCCCCAGTGGTGCCAGTGCTCTCTCTGGACTCACTGCACTGCATCCCCAGTGGTGCCAGTGCACTCTCTGGACTCACTGCAGTGCATCCCCAGTGGTGCCAGTGCACTCTCTGGACTCACTGCAGTGCATCCCCAGTGGTGCCAGTGCACTCTCTGGACTCACTGCACTGCATCCCCAGTGGTGCCAGTGCACTCTCTAGAGTCACTGCAGTGCATCCCCAGTGGTGCCAGTGCACGCTCTGGACTCACTGCACTGCATCCCCAGTGGTGCCAGTGCACTCTCTGGAGTTACTCCACTGCATCCCCAGTGGTGCCAGTGCACTCTATGGACTCACTGCACTGCATCCCCAGTGGGGCCAGTGCACTCTCAGGAGTCATTTCAGTGCATCCCCAGTGGTGCCAGTGCACTCTCTGGACTCACTGCACTGCATCCCCAGTGGTGCCAGTGCACTCTCTGGACTCACTGCACTGCATCCCCAGTGGTACCAATGCACTCTCTGGACTCACTGCACTGCATCCCCAAGGTGCCAGTGCACTCTCTGCACTCACTACACTGCATCCCCAGTGGTGCCAGTGCACTCTCTGGACTCACAGCAGTGCATTCCCAGTGGTGCCAGTGCACTCTCTGGACTCACTGCACTGCATCCACAGTGGTGCCAGTGCACTATCTGGACTCACTGCACTGCAACCCCAGTGCTGACAGTGCACTCTCTGGACTCACTGCACTGCATCCCCAGTGGTGTTAGTGCACTCTCTGGACTCACTGCAGTGCATCCCCAGTGGTGCCAGTGCACTCTCTGGACTCACTGCACTGCATCCCCAGTGGTGCCAGTGCACTCTCTGGAGTCTCTGCAGTGCATCCCCAGTGGTGCCAGTGCACTCTGTGGACTCACAGTACTGCATCCCCAGTGGTGCCAGTGCACTCTCTGGACTCACTGCAGTACATCCCCAATGGTGCCAGTGTACTCTCTACACTCACTGCACTGCATCCCCAGTGGTGCCAGTGCACTCTCTGGACTCACTGCTCTGCATCCCCAGTGGTGCCAGTTCACTCTCTGGAGTCACTGTACTGCATCCCCAGTGGTGCCAGTGCACTCTCTGGACTAACTGCACTGCATCCCCAGTGGTGCCAGTGCACTCTCTGGACTCACTGCAGTGCATCCCCAGTGGTGGCAGTGCACTCTGTGGACTCACTGTACTGCATCCACAGTGGTGCAAGTGCACTCTCTGGACTCACCGCACTGCATCCAGAGTGGTGCCAGTGCACTCTCTGGACTCACTGCACTGCATTCCCAGTTGTGCCACTGCACTCTCTGGACTCACTGCAGTGCATCCCCAGTGGTGCCAGTGCACTCTCTGGACTCACTGCACTGCATCTCCAGTGGTGCCAGTGCTCTCTCTGGACTCACTGCACTGCATCCCCAGTGGTGCCAGTGCACTCTCTGGACTCACTGCACTGCATCACCAGTGGTGCCAGTGCACTCTCTGGACTCACTGCAGTGCATCCCCAGTGGTGCCAGTGCACTCTCTGGACTCACTGCACTGCATCCCCAGTGGTGCCAATGCACTCTCTAGAGTCACTGCAGTGCATCCCCAGTGGTGCCAGTGCACTCTCTGGACTCACTGCACTGCATCCCCAGTGGTGCCAGTGCACTCTCTGGAGTCACTGCACTGCATCCCCAGTGGTGCCAGTGCACTCTCTGGACTCACTGCACTGCATCCCCAGTGGTGCCATTGCACTCTCTGGAGTCACTGCACTGCATCCCCAGTGGTGCCAGTGCACTCTCTGGACTCACTGCACTGCATCCCCAGTGGTGCCAGTGCACTCTCTGGAGTCTCTGCAGTGCATCCCCAGTGGTGCCAGTGCACTCTGTGGACTCACTGTACTGCATCCCCAGGGTGCCAGTGCACTCTCTGGACTCACAGTACTGCATCCCCAGTGGTGCCAGTGCACTCTCTGTAGTCATTGCGCTGCATCCCCAGTGGTGCCAGTGCAATCTCTGGACTCACTGCACTGAATCCCCAGTGGTGCCAGTGCACTCTCTGGACTCACAGCACTGCATCCCCAGTGGTGCCAGTGCACTCTCTGTAGTCATTGCGCTGCATCCCCAGTGGTGCCAGTGCAATCTCTGGACTCACTGCTCTGCATCCCCAGTGGGGCCAGTGCACTCTCTGGACTCACTGCACTGCATCCCCAGTGGGGCCAGTGCACTCTCTGGACTCACTGCACTGCATCCCCAGTGGTGCCAGTGCACTCTATGGACTCACTGCAGTGCATCCCCAGTGGTGCCAGTGCACTCTCTGGACTCACTGCACTACATCCCCAGTGGTGCCAGTGCACTCTCTGGACTCACTGCACTGCATCACCAGTGGTGCCAGTGCACTCTCTGGAGTCACTGCACTGCATCCCCAGTGGTTCCAGTGCACTCTCTGGACTCACTGCACTGCATCCCCAGAGGTGTCAGTGCACTCTCTGGACTCACTGCACTACATCCCCAGTGGTACCAGTGCACTCTCTGGAGTCTCTGCAGTGCATCCCCAGTGGTGCCAGTGCACTCTCTGGACTCACTGCACTGCATCCCCAGTGGTGCCAGTGCACTCTCTGGACTCACTGCAGTACATCCCCAATGGTGCCAGTGTACTCTCTGCACTCACTGCAGTCCATCCCCATTGGTGCCAGTGCACTCTCTGGACTCACTGCAGTGCATCCCCAGTGGTGCCAGTTCACTCTCTGGAGTCACTGTACTGCATCCCCAGTGGTGCCAGTGCACTCTCTGGACTCACTGCAGTGCATCCCCAGTGGTGCCAGTGCACTCTCTGGACTAACTGAACTGCATCCCCAATTGATCCACTGCACTCTCTGGACTCACTGCACTGCATCCCCAGTGGTGCCAGTGCACTCTCTGGAGTCACTGCAGTACATCCCCCGTGCTGCCAGTGCACTCTCTGGACTCACTGCACTGCATCACCAGTGGTGCCAGTGCACTCTCTGGAGTCACTGCAGTGCATCCCCAGTGGTGCCAGTGTACTCTGTGGACTCACTGTACTGCATCCACAGTGGTGCCAGTGCACTCTCTGGACTCACCGCACTGCATCCAGAGTGGTGCCAGTGCACTCTCTGGACTCACTGCACTGCATTCCCAGTGGTGCCAGTGCACTCTCTGGACTAACTGTACTGCATCCCCAATTGATCCAGTGCACTCTCTGGACTCACTGCACTGCATCCCCAGTGGTGCCAGTGCACTCTCTGGACTCACTGCACTGCATCCCCAGTGGTGCCAGTGCTCTCTCTGGACTCACTGCACTGCATCCCCAGTGGTGCCAGTGCACTCTCTGGACTCACTGCAGTGCATCCCCAGTGGTGCCAGTGCACTCTCTGGACTCACTGCAGTGCATCCCCAGTGGTGCCAGTGCACTCTCTGGACTCACTGCACTGCATCCCCAGTGGTGCCAGTGCACTCTCTAGAGTCACTGCAGTGCATCCCCAGTGGTGCCAGTGCACGCTCTGGACTCACTGCACTGCATCCCCAGTGGTGCCAGTGCACTCTCTGGAGTTACTCCACTGCATCCCCAGTGGTGCCAGTGCACTCTATGGACTCACTGCACTGCATCCCCAGTGGGGCCAGTGCACTCTCAGGAGTCATTTCAGTGCATCCCCAGTGGTGCCAGTGCACTCTCTGGACTCACTGCAGTGCATCCCCAGTGGTGCCAGTGCACTCTCTGGACTCACTGCAGTGCATCCCCAGTGGTACCAATGCACTCTCTGGACTCACTGCACTGCATCCCCAAGGTGCCAGTGCACTCTCTGCACTCACTACACTGCATCCCCAGTGGTGCCAGTGCACTCTCTGGACTCACAGCAGTGCATTCCCAGTGGTGCCAGTGCACTCTCTGGACTCACTGCACTGCATCCACAGTGGTGCCAGTGCACTATCTGGACTCACTGCACTGCAACCCCAGTGCTGACAGTGCACTCTCTGGACTCACTGCACTGCATCCCCAGTGGTGTTAGTGCACTCTCTGGACTCACTGCAGTGCATCCCCAGTGGTGCCAGTGCACTCTCTGGACTCACTGCACTGCATCCCCAGTGGTGCCAGTGCACTCTCTGGAGTCTCTGCAGTGCATCCCCAGTGGTGCCAGTGCACTCTGTGGACTCACAGTACTGCATCCCCAGTGGTGCCAGTGCACTCTCTGGACTCACTGCAGTACATCCCCAATGGTGCCAGTGTACTCTCTACACTCACTGCACTGCATCCCCAGTGGTGCCAGTGCACTCTCTGGACTCACTGCTCTGCATCCCCAGTGGTGCCAGTTCACTCTCTGGAGTCACTGTACTGCATCCCCAGTGGTGCCAGTGCACTCTCTGGACTAACTGCACTGCATCCCCAGTGGTGCCAGTGCACTCTCTGGACTCACTGCACTGCATCCCCAGTGGTGGCAGTGCACTCTGTGGACTCACTGTACTGCATCCACAGTGGTGCAAGTGCACTCTCTGGACTCACCGCACTGCATCCAGAGTGGTGCCAGTGCACTCTCTGGACTCACTGCACTGCATTCCCAGTTGTGCCACTGCACTCTCTGGACTCACTGCAGTGCATCCCCAGTGGTGCCAGTGCACTCTCTGGACTCACTGCACTGCATCTCCAGTGGTGCCAGTGCTCTCTCTGGACTCACTGCACTGCATCCCCAGTGGTGCCAGTGCACTCTCTGGACTCACTGCACTGCATCACCAGTGGTGCCAGTGCACTCTCTGGACTCACTGCAGTGCATCCCCAGTGGTGCCAGTGCACTCTCTGGACTCACTGCACTGCATCCCCAGTGGTGCCAATGCACTCTCTAGAGTCACTGCAGTGCATCCCCAGTGGTGCCAGTGCACTCTCTGGACTCACTGCACTGCATCCCCAGTGGTGCCAGTGCACTCTCTGGAGTCACTGCACTGCATCCCCAGTGGTGCCAGTGCACTCTCTGGACTCACTGCACTGCATCCCCAGTGGTGCCATTGCACTCTCTGGAGTCACTGCACTGCATCCCCAGTGGTGCCAGTGCACTCTCTGGACTCACTGCACTGCATCCCCAGTGGTGCCAGTGCACTCTCTGGAGTCTCTGCAGTGCATCCCCAGTGGTGCCAGTGCACTCTGTGGACTCACTGTACTGCATCCCCAGGGTGCCAGTGCACTCTCTGGACTCACCGCACTGCATCCAGAGTGGTGCCAGTGCACTCTCTGGACTCACCGCACTGCATCCAGAGTGGTGCCAGTGCACTCTCTGGACTCACTGCAGTGCTTTCCCAGTGGTGCCAGTGCACTCTCTGGACTCACTGCACTGCATCCCCATTGGTGCCGGTGCACTCTCTAGAGTCACTGCAGTGCATCCCCAGTGGTGCCAGTGCACTCTCTGGACTCTCTGCAGTGCATCTCCAGTGGTGCCAGTGCACTCTCTGGACTCGCTGCACTGCATCCCCAGTGGTGCCAGTGCACTCTGTGGACTCACTGTACTGCATCCCCAGTGGTGCCAGTGCACTCTCTGGACTCACTGCACTGCATCCCCAGTGGTGCCATTGCACTCTCTGGAGTCACTGCACTGCATCCCCAGTGGTGCCAGTGCACTCTCTGGACTCACTGCACTGCATCCCCAGTGGTGCCAGTGCACTCTCTGGAGTCTCTGCAGTGCATCCCCAGTGGTGCCAGTGCACTCTGTGGACTCACTGTACTGCATCCCCAGGGTGCCAGTGCACTCTCTGGACTCACCGCACTGCATCCAGAGTGGTGCCAGTGCACTCTCTGGACTCACTGCAGTGCATCCCCAGTGGTGCCAGTGCACTCTCTGGACTCACTGCACTGCATCCCCAGTGGTGCCAGTGCACTCTCTAGAGTCACTGCAGTGCATCCCCAGTGGTGCCAGTGCACGCTCTGGACTCACTGCAGTGCATCCCCAGTGGTGCCAGTGCACTCTCTGGACTCACTGCACTGCATTCCCAGTGGTGCCAGTGCACTCTCTGGACTAACTGTACTGCATCCCCAATTGATCCAGTGCACTCTCTGGACTCACTGCACTGTATCCCCAGTGGTGCCAGTGCACTCTCTGGACTCACTGCACTGCATCCCCAGTGGTGCCAGTGCTCTCTCTGGACTCACTGCACTGCATCCCCAGTGGTGCCAGTGCACTCTCTGGACTCACTGCACTGCATCACCAGTGGTGCCAGTGCACTCTCTGGACTCACTGCAGTGCATCCCCAGTGGTGCCAGTGCACTCTCTGGACTCACTGCACTGCATCCCCAGTGGTGCCAGTGCACTCTCTGTAGTCATTGCGCTGCATCCCCAGTGGTGCCAGTGCAATCTCTGGACTCACTGCTCTGCATCCCCAGTGGGGCCAGTGCACTCTCTGGACTCACTGCACTGCATCCCCAGTGGGGCCAGTGCACTCTCTGGACTCACTGCACTGCATCCCCAGTGGTGCCAGTGCACTCTATGGACTCACTGCAGTGCATCCCCAGTGGTGCCAGTGCACTCTCTGGACTCACTGCACTACATCCCCAGTGGTGCCAGTGCACTCTCTGGACTCACTGCACTGCATCACCAGTGGTGCCAGTGCACTCTCTGGAGTCACTGCACTGCATCCCCAGTGGTTCCAGTGCACTCTCTGGACTCACTGCACTGCATCCCCAGAGGTGTCAGTGCACTCTCTGGACTCACTGCACTACATCCCCAGTGGTACCAGTGCACTCTCTGGAGTCTCTGCAGTGCATCCCCAGTGGTGCCAGTGCACTCTCTGGACTCACTGCACTGCATCCCCAGTGGTGCCAGTGCACTCTCTGGACTCACTGCAGTACATCCCCAATGGTGCCAGTGTACTCTCTGCACTCACTGCAGTCCATCCCCATTGGTGCCAGTGCACTCTCTGGACTCACTGCAGTGCATCCCCAGTGGTGCCAGTTCACTCTCTGGAGTCACTGTACTGCATCCCCAGTGGTGCCAGTGCACTCTCTGGACTCACTGCAGTGCATCCCCAGTGGTGCCAGTGCACTCTCTGGACTAACTGAACTGCATCCCCAATTGATCCACTGCACTCTCTGGACTCACTGCACTGCATCCCCAGTGGTGCCAGTGCACTCTCTGGAGTCACTGCAGTACATCCCCCGTGCTGCCAGTGCACTCTCTGGACTCACTGCACTGCATCACCAGTGGTGCCAGTGCACTCTCTGGAGTCACTGCAGTGCATCCCCAGTGGTGCCAGTGTACTCTGTGGACTCACTGTACTGCATCCACAGTGGTGCCAGTGCACTCTCTGGACTCACCGCACTGCATCCAGAGTGGTGCCAGTGCACTCTCTGGACTCACTGCACTGCATTCCCAGTGGTGCCAGTGCACTCTCTGGACTAACTGTACTGCATCCCCAATTGATCCAGTGCACTCTCTGGACTCACTGCACTGCATCCCCAGTGGTGCCAGTGCACTCTCTGGACTCACTGCACTGCATCCCCAGTGGTGCCAGTGCTCTCTCTGGACTCACTGCACTGCATCCCCAGTGGTGCCAGTGCACTCTCTGGACTCACTGCAGTGCATCCCCAGTGGTGCCAGTGCACTCTCTGGACTCACTGCAGTGCATCCCCAGTGGTGCCAGTGCACTCTCTGGACTCACTGCACTGCATCCCCAGTGGTGCCAGTGCACTCTCTAGAGTCACTGCAGTGCATCCCCAGTGGTGCCAGTGCACGCTCTGGACTCACTGCACTGCATCCCCAGTGGTGCCAGTGCACTCTCTGGAGTTACTCCACTGCATCCCCAGTGGTGCCAGTGCACTCTCTAGAGTCACTGCACTGCATCCCCAAGGTGCCAGTGCACTCTCTGCACTCACTACACTGCATCCCCAGTGGTGCCAGTGCACTCTCTGGACTCACAGCAGTGCATTCCCAGTGGTGCCAGTGCACTCTCTGGACTCACTGCACTGCATCCACAGTGGTGCCAGTGCACTATCTGGACTCACTGCACTGCAACCCCAGTGCTGACAGTGCACTCTCTGGACTCACTGCACTGCATCCCCAGTGGTGTTAGTGCACTCTCTGGACTCACTGCAGTGCATCCCCAGTGGTGCCAGTGCACTCTCTGGACTCACTGCACTGCATCCCCAGTGGTGCCAGTGCACTCTCTGGAGTCTCTGCAGTGCATCCCCAGTGGTGCCAGTGCACTCTGTGGACTCACAGTACTGCATCCCCAGTGGTGCCAGTGCACTCTCTGGACTCACTGCAGTACATCCCCAATGGTGCCAGTGTACTCTCTACACTCACTGCACTGCATCCCCAGTGGTGCCAGTGCACTCTCTGGACTCACTGCTCTGCATCCCCAGTGGTGCCAGTTCACTCTCTGGAGTCACTGTACTGCATCCCCAGTGGTGCCAGTGCACTCTCTGGACTAACTGCACTGCATCCCCAGTGGTGCCAGTGCACTCTCTGGACTCACTGCAGTGCATCCCCAGTGGTGGCAGTGCACTCTGTGGACTCACTGTACTGCATCCACAGTGGTGCAAGTGCACTCTCTGGACTCACCGCACTGCATCCAGAGTGGTGCCAGTGCACTCTCTGGACTCACTGCACTGCATTCCCAGTTGTGCCACTGCACTCTCTGGACTCACTGCAGTGCATCCCCAGTGGTGCCAGTGCACTCTCTGGACTCACTGCACTGCATCTCCAGTGGTGCCAGTGCTCTCTCTGGACTCACTGCACTGCATCCCCAGTGGTGCCAGTGCACTCTCTGGACTCACTGCACTGCATCCCCAGTGGTGCCAGTGCACTCTCTGGAGTCTCTGCAGTGCATCCCCAGTGGTGCCAGTGCACTCTCTGGACTCACTGCACTGCATCCCCAGTGGTGCCAATGCACTCTCTAGAGTCACTGCAGTGCATCCCCAGTGGTGCCAGTGCACTCTCTGGACTCACTGCACTGCATCCCCAGTGGTGCCAGTGCACTCTCTGGAGTCACTGCACTGCATCCCCAGTGGTGCCAGTGCACTCTCTGGACTCACTGCACTGCATCCCCAGTGGTGCCATTGCACTCTCTGGAGTCACTGCACTGCATCCCCAGTGGTGCCAGTGCACTCTCTGGACTCACTGCACTGCATCCCCAGTGGTGCCAGTGCACTCTCTGGAGTCTCTGCAGTGCATCCCCAGTGGTGCCAGTGCACTCTGTGGACTCACTGTACTGCATCCCCAGGGTGCCAGTGCACTCTCTGGACTCACCGCACTGCATCCAGAGTGGTGCCAGTGCACTCTCTGGACTCACCGCACTGCATCCAGAGTGGTGCCAGTGCACTCTCTGGACTCACTGCAGTGCTTTCCCAGTGGTGCCAGTGCACTCTCTGGACTCACTGCACTGCATCCCCATTGGTGCCGGTGCACTCTCTAGAGTCACTGCAGTGCATCCCCAGTGGTGCCAGTGCACTCTCTGGACTCTCTGCAGTGCATCTCCAGTGGTGCCAGTGCACTCTCTGGACTCGCTGCACTGCATCCCCAGTGGTGCCAGTGCACTCTGTGGACTCACTGTACTGCATCCCCAGTGGTGCCAGTGCACTCTCTGGACTCACTGCACTGCATCCCCAGTGGTGCCATTGCACTCTCTGGAGTCACTGCACTGCATCCCCAGTGGTGCCAGTGCACTCTCTGGACTCACTGCACTGCATCCCCAGTGGTGCCAGTGCACTCTCTGGAGTCTCTGCAGTGCATCCCCAGTGGTGCCAGTGCACTCTGTGGACTCACTGTACTGCATCCCCAGGGTGCCAGTGCACTCTCTGGACTCACCGCACTGCATCCAGAGTGGTGCCAGTGCACTCTCTGGACTCACTGCAGTGCATCCCCAGTGGTGCCAGTGCACTCTCTGGACTCACTGCACTGCATCCCCAGTGGTGCCAGTGCACTCTCTAGAGTCACTGCAGTGCATCCCCAGTGGTGCCAGTGCACGCTCTGGACTCACTGCACTGCATCCAGAGTGGTGCCAGTGCACTCTCTGGACTCACTGCACTGCATTCCCAGTGGTGCCAGTGCACTCTCTGGACTAACTGTACTGCATCCCCAATTGATCCAGTGCACTCTCTGGACTCACTGCACTGTATCCCCAGTGGTGCCAGTGCACTCTCTGGACTCACTGCACTGCATCCCCAGTGGTGCCAGTGCTCTCTCTGGACTCACTGCACTGCATCCCCAGTGGTGCCAGTGCACTCTCTGGACTCACTGCACTGCATCACCAGTGGTGCCAGTGCACTCTCTGGACTCACTGCAGTGCATCCCCAGTGGTGCCAGTGCACTCTCTGGACTCACTGCACTGCATCCCCAGTGGTGCCAGTGCACTCTCTAGAGTCACTGCAGTGCATCCCCAGTGGTGCCAGTGCACGCTCTGGAAACACTGCACTGCATCCCCAGTGGTGCCAGTGCACTCTCTGGAGTTACTCCACTGCATCCCCAGTGGTGCCAGTGCACTCTATGGACTCACTGCACTGCATCCCCAGTGGGGCCAGTGCACTCTCAGGAGTCATTTCAGTGCATCCCCAGTGGTGCCAGTGCACTCTCTGGACTCACTGCAGTGCATCCCCAGTGGTGCCAGTGCACTCTCTGGACTCACTGCAGTGCATCCCCAGTGGTACCAATGCACTCTCTGGACTCACTGCACTGCATCCCCAAGGTGCCAGTGCACTCTCTGCACTCACTACACTGCATCCCCAGTGGTGCCAGTGCACTCTCTGGACTCACTGCACTGCATCTCCAGTGGTGCCAGTGCACTCTCTGGACTCACAGCAGTGCATTCCCAGTGGTGCCAGTGCACTCTCTGGACTCACTGCACTGCATCCACAGTGGTGCCAGTGCACTATCTGGACTCACTGCACTGCAACCCCAGTGCTGACAGTGCACTCTCTGGACTCACTGCACTGCATCCCCAGTGGTGTTAGTGCACTCTCTGGACTCACTGCAGTGCATCCCCAGTGGTGCCAGTGCACTCTCTGGACTCACTGCAGTGCATCCCCAGTGGTGCCAGTGCACTCTGTGGACTCACTGTACTGCATCCCCAGTGGTGCCAGTGCACTCTCTGGACTCACTGCAGTACATCCCCAATGGTGCCAGTGTACTCTCTGCACTCACTGCACTGCATCAACAGTGGTGCCAGTGCACTCTCTGGACTCACTGCACTGCATCCCCAGTGGTGCCAGTTCACTCTCTGGAGTCACTGTACTGCATCCCCAGTGGTGCCAGTGCACTCTCTGGACTCACTGCAGTGCATCCCCAGTGGTGGCAGTGCACTCTGTGGACTCACTGTACTGCATCCACAGTGGTGCAAGTGCACTCTCTGGACTCACCGCACTGCATCCAGAGTGGTGCCAGTGTACTCTCTGGACTCACTGCACTGCATTCCCAGTGGTGCCACTGCACTCTCTGGACTCACTGCAGTGCATCCCCAGTGGTGCCAGTGCACTCTCTGGACTCACTGCACTGCATCCCCAGTGGTGCCAGTGCTCTCTCTGGACTCACTGCACTGCATCCCCAGTGGTGCCAGTGCACTCTCTGGACTCACTGCACTGCATCACCAGTGGTGCCAGTGCACTCTCTGGACTCACTGCAGTGCATCCCCAGTGGTGCCAGTGCACTCTCTGGACTCACTGCACTGCATCCCCAGTGGTGCCAATGCACTCTCTAGAGTCACTGCAGTGCATCCCCAGTGGTGCCAGTGCACTCTCTGGACTCACTGCACTGCATCCCCAGTGGTGCCAGTGCACTCTCTGGAGTCACTGCACTGCATCCCCAGTGGTGCCAGTGCACTCTCTGGACTCACTGCAGTGCATTCCCAGTGGTGCCAGTGCACTCTCTGGACTTACAGCACTGCATCCCCATTTGGTGCCAGTGCACTCTCTGGACTCACTGCGCTGCATCCCCAGTGGTGCCAGTGCACTCTCTGGACTCACTGCACTGCATCCCCAGTGGTGCCAGTGCACTCTCTGTAGTCATTGCGCTGCATCCCCAGTGGTGCCAGGGCACTCTGTGGACTCACTGCACTGCATCCCCAGTGGTGCCAGTGCACTCTCTGGAGTCACTGCAGTGCTTCCCCAGTGGTGCCAGTGCACTCTCTGGACTCACTGCACTGCATCCCCATTGGTGCCTGTGCACTCTCTAGAGTCACTGCAGTGCATCCCCAGTGGTGCCAGTGCACTCTCTGGAGTCTCTGCAGTGCATCTCCAGTGGTGCCAGTGCACTCTCTGGAGTCTCTGCAGTGCATCACCAGTGGTGCCAGTGCACTCTGTGGACTCACTGTACTGCATCCCCGGTGGTGCCAGTGCACTCTCTGGACTCACTGCACTGCATCCCCAGTGGTGCCATTGCACTCTCTGGAGTCTCTGCAGTGCATCCCCAGTGGTGCCAGTGCACTCTGTGGACTCACTGTACTGCATCCCCAGGGTGCCAGTGCACTCTCTGGACTCACCGCACTGCATCCAGAGTGGTGCCAGTGCACTCTCTGGACTCACCGCACTGCATCCAGAGTGGTGCCAGTGCACTCTCTGGACTCACTGCAGTGCTTTCCCAGTGGTGCCAGTGCACTCTCTGGACTCACTGCACTGCATCCCCATTGGTGCCGGTGCACTCTCTAGAGTCACTGCAGTGCATCCCCAGTGGTGCCAGTGCACTCTCTGGACTCTCTGCAGTGCATCTCCAGTGGTGCCAGTGCACTCTCTGGACTCGCTGCACTGCATCCCCAGTGGTGCCAGTGCACTCTCTGGACTCACTGTACTGCATCCCCAGTGGTGCCAGTGCACTCTCTGGACTCACTGCACTGCATCCCCAGTGGTGCCATTGCACTCTCTGGAGTCACTGCACTGCATCCCCAGTGGTGCCAGTGCACTCTCTGGACTCACTGCACTGCATCCCCAGTGGTGCCAGTGCACTCTCTGGAGTCTCTGCAGTGCATCCCCAGTGGTGCCAGTGCACTCTGTGGACTCACTGTACTGCATCCCCAGGGTGCCAGTGCACTCTCTGGACTCACCGCACTGCATCCAGAGTGGTGCCAGTGCACTCTCTGGACTCACTGCAGTGCATCCCCAGTGGTGCCAGTGCACTCTCTGGACTCACTGCACTGCATCCCAAGTGGTGCCAGTGCACTCTCTGGACTCACAGCACTGCATCCCCAGTGGTGCCAGTGCACTCTCTGTAGTCATTGCGCTGCATCCCCAGTGGTGCCAGTGCAATCTCTGGACTCACTGCACTGCATCCCCAGTGGGGCCAGTGCACTCTCTGGACTCACTGCAGTGCATCCCCAGTGGTGCCAGTGCACTCTATGGACTCACTGCAGTGCATCCCCAGTGGTGCCAGTGCACTCTCTGGACTCACTGCAGTGCATCCCCAGTGGTGCCAATTCACTCTCTGGACTCACTGCACTGCATCCCCAAGGTGCAAGTGCACTCTCTGGACTCACTACACTGCATCCCCAGTGGTGCCAGTGCACTCTCTGGACTCACTGCAGTGCATCCCCAGTGGTGCCAGTGCACTCTCTGGACTCACTGCACTACATCCCCAGTGGTGCCAGTGCACTCTCTGGACTCACTGCACTGCATCACCAGTGGTGCCAGTGCACTCTCTGGAGTCACTGCACTGCATCCCCAGTGGTGCCAGTGCACTCTCTGGACTCACTGCACTGCATCCCCAGAGGTGTCAGTGCACTCTCTGGACTCACTGCACTACATCCCCAGTGGTGCCAGTGCACTCTCTGGAGTCTCTGCAGTGCATCCCCAGTGGTGCCAGTGCACTCTCTGGACTCACTGCACTGCATCCCCAGTGGTGCCAGTGCACTCTCTGGACTCACTGCAGTACATCCCCAATGGTGCCAGTATACTCTCTGCACTCACTGCAGTGCATCCCCAGTGGTGCCAGTGCACTCTCTGGACTCACTGCAGTGCATCCCCAGTGGTGCCAGTTCACTCTCTGGAGTCACTGTACTGCATCCCCAGTGGTGCCAGTGCACTCTCTGGACTCACTGCAGTGCATCCCCAGTGGTGCCAGTGCACTCTCTGGACTAACTGAACTGCATCCCCAATTGATCCAGTGCACTCTCTGGACTCACTGCACTGCATCCCCAGTGGTGCCAGTGCACTCTCTGGAGTCACTGCAGTGCATCCCCCGTGCTGCCAGTGCACTCTCTGGACTCACTGCACTGCATCACCAGTGGTGCCAGTGCACTCTCTGGAGTCACTGCAGTGCATCCCCAGTGGTGCCAGTGTACTCTGTGGACTCACTGTACTGCATCCACAGTGGTGCCAGTGCACTCTCTGGACTCACCTCACTGCATCCAGAGTGGTGCCAGTGCACTCTCTGGACTCACTGCACTGCATCCCCAGAGGTGCCAGTGCACTCTCTGGACTCACTGCACTACATCCCCAGTGGTGCCAGTGCACTCTCTGGAGTCTCTGCAGTGCATCCCCAGTGGTGCCAGTGCACTCTCTGGACTCACTGTACTGCATCCCCAGTGGTGCCAGTGCACTCTCTGGACTCACTGCAGTACATCCCCAATGGTGCCAGTGTACTCTCTGCACTCACTGCAGTGCATCCCCAGTGGTGCCAGTGCACTCTCTGGACTCACTGCACTGCATCCCCAGTGCTGCCAGTTCACTCTCTGGAGTCACTGTACTGCATCCCCAGTGGTGCCAGTGCACTCTCTGGACTCACTGCAATGCATCCCCAGTGGTGCCAGTGCACTCTCTGGACTAACTGAACTGCATCCCCAATTGATCCAGTGCACTCTCTGGACTCACTGCACTGCATCCCCAGTGGTGCCAGTGCACTCTCTGGAGTCACTGCAGTGCATCCCCAGTGCTGCCAGTGCACTCTCTGGACTCACTGCACTGCATCCCCAGTGGTGCCAGTGCACTCTCTGGAATCACTGCAGTGCATCCCCAGTGGTGCCAGTGTACTCTGTGGACTCACTGTACTGCATCCCCAGTGGTGCCAGTGCACTCTCTGGACTCACCGCACTGCATCCAGAGTGGTGCCAGTGCACTCTCTGGACTCACTGCACTGCATTCCCAGTGGTGCCAGTGCACTCTCTGGACTAACTGTACTGCATCCCCAATTGATCCAGTGCACTCTCTGGACTCACTGCACTGCATCCCCAGTGGTGCCAGTGCACTCTCTGGACTCACTGCACTGCATCCCCAGTGGTGCCAGTGCTCTCTCTGGACTCACTGCACTGCATCCCCAGTGGTGCCAGTGCACTCTCTGGACTCACTGCAGTGCATCCCCAGTGGTGCCAGTGCACTCTCTGGACTCACAGCAGTGCATTCCCAGTGGTGCCAGTGCACTCTCTGGACTCACTGCAGTGCATCCCCAGTGGTGCCAGTGCACTCTCTGGACTCACTGCACTGCATCCCCAGTGGTGCCAGTGCACTCTCTAGAGTCACTGCAGTGCATCCCCAGTGGTGCCAGTGCACGCTCTGGACTCACTGCACTGCATCCCCAGTGGTGCCAGTGCACTCTCTGGAGTTACTCCACTGCATCCCCAGTGGTGCCAGTGCACTCTCTGGACTCACCGCACTGCATCCCCAGTGGTGCCAGTGCACTCTCTGTAGTCATTGCGCTGCATCCCCAGTGGTACCAGTGCACTCTATGGACTCACTGCACTGCATCCCCAGTGGGGCCAGTGCACACTCAGGAGTCATTTCAGTGCATCCCCAGTGGTGCCAGTGCACTCTCTGGACTCACTGCAGTGCATCCCCAGTGGTGCCAGTGCACTCTCTGGACTCACTGCAGTGCATCCCCAGTGGTACCAATGCACTCTCTGGACTCACTGCACTGCATCCCCAAGGTGCCAGTGCACTCTCTGCACTCACTACACTGCATCCCCAGTGGTGCCAGTGCACTCTCTGGACTCACTGCACTGCATCTCCAGTGGTGCCAGTGCACTCTCTGGACTCACAGCAGTGCATTCCCAGTGGTGCCAGTGCACTCTCTGGACTCACTGCACTGCATCCACAGTGGTGCCAGTGCACTATCTGGACTCACTGCACTGCATCCCCAGTGGTGTTAGTGCACTCTCTGGACTCACTGCACTGCATCCCCAGTGGGGCCAGTGCACTCTCTGGACTCACTGCACTGCATCCCCAGTGGGGCCAGTGCACTCTCTGGAGTCTCTGCAGTGCATCCCCAGTGGTGCCAGTGCACTCTGTGGACTCACTGTACTGCATCCCCAGTGGTGCCAGTGCACTCTCTGGACTCACTGCAGTACATCCCCAATGGTGCCAGTGTACTCTCTGCACTCACTGCACTGCATCCCCAGTGGTGCCAGTGCACTCTCTGGACTCACTGCACTGCATCCCCAGTGGTGCCAGTTCACTCTCTGGAGTCACTGTACTGCATCCCCAGTGGTGCCAGTGCACTCTCTGGACTCACTGCAGTGCATCCCCAGTGGTGCCAGTTCACTCTCTGGAGTCACTGTACTGCATCCCCAGTGGTGCCAGTGCACTCTCTGGACTCACTGCACTGCATCCCCAGTGGTGCCAGTGCACTCTCTGGACTCACTGCACTGCATCCCCAGTGGTGCCAGTGCACTCTGTGGACTCACTGTACTGCATTCCCAGTGGTGCCAGTGCAGTCTCTGGACTCACCGCACTGCATCCAGAGTGGTGCCAGTGCACTCTCTAGAGTCACTGCAGTGCATCCCCAGTGGTGCCAGTGCACTCTCTGGACTCACTGCAGTGCATCACCAGTGGTGCCAGTGCACTCTCTGGAGTCACTGCAGTGCATCCCCAGTGGTGCCAGTGCACTCTGTGGACTCACTGCAGTGCATCCCCAGTGGTGCCAGTGCACTCTCTGGACTCACCGCACTGCATCCAGAGTGGTGCCAGTGCACTCTCTGGACTCACTGCAGTGCATCACCAGTGGTGCCAGTGCACTCTCTGGACTCACTGCACTGCATCCCCAGTGGTGCCAGTGCACTCTCTGGACTCACTGCACTGCATCCCCAGTGGTGCCAGTGCACTCTATGTAGTCATTGCGCTGCATCCCCAGTGGTGCCAGTGCACTCTCTGGACTCACTGCATTGCATCCCCAGTGGTGCCAGTGCACTCTCTGGACTCACTGCAGTGCATCCCCAGTGGTGCCAGTGCACTCTCTGGACTCACTGCACTGCATCCCCAGTGGTGCCAGTGCACTCTCTGGACTCACTGCACTGCATCCCCAGTGGTGCCAGTGCACTCTCTGGAGTCTCTGCAGTGCATCCCCAGTGGTGCCAGTGCACTCTCTGGACTCACTGTACTGCATCCCCAGTGGTGCCAGTGCACTCTCTGGACTCACTGCAGTGCATCCCCAGTGGTGCCATTGCACTCTCTGGACTCACTGCAGTACATCCCCAATGGTGCCAGTGTACTCTCTGCACTCACTGCAGTGCATCCCCAGTGGTGCCAGTGCACTCTCTGGACTCACTGCAGTCCATCCCCAGTGGTGCCAGTGCACTCACTGGAGTCACTGTACTGCATCCCCAGTGGTGCCAGTGCACTCTCTGGACTCACTGCACTGCATCACCAGTGGTGCCAGTGCACTCTCTGGAGTCACTGCAGTGCATCCGCAGTGGTCCCAGTGCACTCTGTGGACTCGCTGTACTGCATCCACAGTGGTGCCAGTGCACTCTCTGGACTCACCGCACTGCATCCAGAGTGGTGCCAGTGCACTCTCTGGACTCACTGCACTACATCCCCAGTGGTGCCGGTGCACTCTCTACAGTCACTGCAGTGCATCTCCAGTGGTGCCAGTGCACTCTCTGGAGTCACTCCAGTGCATCCCCAGTGGTGCCAGTGCACTCTATGGACTCACTGTACTGCATCCCCAGTGGTGCCAGTGCACTCTCTGGACTCACTGCACTGCATCCCCAGTGGTGCCAGTGCACTCTCTGGACTCACTGCAGTACATCCCCAATGGTGCCAGTGTACTCTCTGCACTCACTGCAGTGCATCCCCAGTGGTGCCAGTGCACTCTCTGGACTCACTGCAGTGCATCCCCAGTGGTGCCAGTTCACTCTCTGGACTCACTGCACTGCATCCCCAGTGGTGCCAGTGCACTCTCTGGACTCACAGTACTGCATCCCCAGTGGTGCCAGTGCACTCTCTGTAGTCATTGCGCTGCATCCCCAGTGGTGCCAGTGCAATCTCTGGACTCACTGCACTGAATCCCCAGTGGTGCCAGTGCACTCTCTGGACTCACAGCACTGCATCCCCAGTGGTGCCAGTGCACTCTCTGTAGTCATTGCGCTGCATCCCCAGTGGTGCCAGTGCAATCTCTGGACTCACTGCTCTGCATCCCCAGTGGGGCCAGTGCACTCTCTGGACTCACTGCACTGCATCCCCAGTGGGGCCAGTGCACTCTCTGGACTCACTGCACTGCATCCCCAGTGGTGCCAGTGCACTCTATGGACTCACTGCAGTGCATCCCCAGTGGTGCCAGTGCACTCTCTGGACTCACTGCACTACATCCCCAGTGGTGCCAGTGCACTCTCTGGACTCACTGCACTGCATCACCAGTGGTGCCAGTGCACTCTCTGGAGTCACTGCACTGCATCCCCAGTGGTTCCAGTGCACTCTCTGGACTCACTGCACTGCATCCCCAGAGGTGTCAGTGCACTCTCTGGACTCACTGCACTACATCCCCAGTGGTACCAGTGCACTCTCTGGAGTCTCTGCAGTGCATCCCCAGTGGTGCCAGTGCACTCTCTGGACTCACTGCACTGCATCCCCAGTGGTGCCAGTGCACTCTCTGGACTCACTGCAGTACATCCCCAATGGTGCCAGTGTACTCTCTGGACTCACTGCAGTCCATCCCCATTGGTGCCAGTGCACTCTCTGGACTCACTGCAGTGCATCCCCAGTGGTGCCAGTTC
Source organism: Anser anser (assembly GCF_964211835.1). Lineage (NCBI taxonomy): Eukaryota > Metazoa > Chordata > Aves > Anseriformes > Anatidae > Anser > Anser anser. The sequence continues at coordinate 66,153 of NW_028153663.1, forward strand.
ACTCTCTGGAGTCACTGTACTGCATCCCCAGTGGTGCCAGTGCACTCTCTGGACTCACTGCAGTGCATCCCCAGTGGTGCCAGTGCACTCTCTGGACTAACTGAACTGCATCCCCAATTGATCCACTGCACTCTCTGGACTCACTGCACTGCATCCCCAGTGGTGCCAGTGCACTCTCTGGAGTCACTGCAGTACATCCCCCGTGCTGCCAGTGCACTCTCTGGACTCACTGCACTGCATCACCAGTGGTGCCAGTGCACTCTCTGGAGTCACTGCAGTGCATCCCCAGTGGTGCCAGTGTACTCTGTGGACTCACTGTACTGCATCCACAGTGGTGCCAGTGCACTCTCTGGACTCACCGCACTGCATCCAGAGTGGTGCCAGTGCACTCTCTGGACTCACTGCACTGCATTCCCAGTGGTGCCAGTGCACTCTCTGGACTAACTGTACTGCATCCCCAATTGATCCAGTGCACTCTCTGGACTCACTGCACTGCATCCCCAGTGGTGCCAGTGCACTCTCTGGACTCACTGCACTGCATCCCCAGTGGTGCCAGTGCTCTCTCTGGACTCACTGCACTGCATCCCCAGTGGTGCCAGTGCACTCTCTGGACTCACTGCAGTGCATCCCCAGTGGTGCCAGTGCACTCTCTGGACTCACTGCAGTGCATCCCCAGTGGTGCCAGTGCACTCTCTGGACTCACTGCACTGCATCCCCAGTGGTGCCAGTGCACTCTCTAGAGTCACTGCAGTGCATCCCCAGTGGTGCCAGTGCACGCTCTGGACTCACTGCACTGCATCCCCAGTGGTGCCAGTGCACTCTCTGGAGTTACTCCACTGCATCCCCAGTGGTGCCAGTGCACTCTATGGACTCACTGCACTGCATCCCCAGTGGGGCCAGTGCACTCTCAGGAGTCATTTCAGTGCATCCCCAGTGGTGCCAGTGCACTCTCTGGACTCACTGCACTGCATCCCCAGTGGTGCCAGTGCACTCTCTGGACTCACTGCACTGCATCCCCAGTGGTACCAATGCACTCTCTGGACTCACTGCACTGCATCCCCAAGGTGCCAGTGCACTCTCTGCACTCACTACACTGCATCCCCAGTGGTGCCAGTGCACTCTCTGGACTCACAGCAGTGCATTCCCAGTGGTGCCAGTGCACTCTCTGGACTCACTGCACTGCATCCACAGTGGTGCCAGTGCACTATCTGGACTCACTGCACTGCAACCCCAGTGCTGACAGTGCACTCTCTGGACTCACTGCACTGCATCCCCAGTGGTGTTAGTGCACTCTCTGGACTCACTGCAGTGCATCCCCAGTGGTGCCAGTGCACTCTCTGGACTCACTGCACTGCATCCCCAGTGGTGCCAGTGCACTCTCTGGAGTCTCTGCAGTGCATCCCCAGTGGTGCCAGTGCACTCTGTGGACTCACAGTACTGCATCCCCAGTGGTGCCAGTGCACTCTCTGGACTCACTGCAGTACATCCCCAATGGTGCCAGTGTACTCTCTACACTCACTGCACTGCATCCCCAGTGGTGCCAGTGCACTCTCTGGACTCACTGCTCTGCATCCCCAGTGGTGCCAGTTCACTCTCTGGAGTCACTGTACTGCATCCCCAGTGGTGCCAGTGCACTCTCTGGACTAACTGCACTGCATCCCCAGTGGTGCCAGTGCACTCTCTGGACTCACTGCAGTGCATCCCCAGTGGTGGCAGTGCACTCTGTGGACTCACTGTACTGCATCCACAGTGGTGCAAGTGCACTCTCTGGACTCACCGCACTGCATCCAGAGTGGTGCCAGTGCACTCTCTGGACTCACTGCACTGCATTCCCAGTTGTGCCACTGCACTCTCTGGACTCACTGCAGTGCATCCCCAGTGGTGCCAGTGCACTCTCTGGACTCACTGCACTGCATCTCCAGTGGTGCCAGTGCTCTCTCTGGACTCACTGCACTGCATCCCCAGTGGTGCCAGTGCACTCTCTGGACTCACTGCACTGCATCACCAGTGGTGCCAGTGCACTCTCTGGACTCACTGCAGTGCATCCCCAGTGGTGCCAGTGCACTCTCTGGACTCACTGCACTGCATCCCCAGTGGTGCCAATGCACTCTCTAGAGTCACTGCAGTGCATCCCCAGTGGTGCCAGTGCACTCTCTGGACTCACTGCACTGCATCCCCAGTGGTGCCAGTGCACTCTCTGGAGTCACTGCACTGCATCCCCAGTGGTGCCAGTGCACTCTCTGGACTCACTGCACTGCATCCCCAGTGGTGCCATTGCACTCTCTGGAGTCACTGCACTGCATCCCCAGTGGTGCCAGTGCACTCTCTGGACTCACTGCACTGCATCCCCAGTGGTGCCAGTGCACTCTCTGGAGTCTCTGCAGTGCATCCCCAGTGGTGCCAGTGCACTCTGTGGACTCACTGTACTGCATCCCCAGGGTGCCAGTGCACTCTCTGGACTCACAGTACTGCATCCCCAGTGGTGCCAGTGCACTCTCTGTAGTCATTGCGCTGCATCCCCAGTGGTGCCAGTGCAATCTCTGGACTCACTGCACTGAATCCCCAGTGGTGCCAGTGCACTCTCTGGACTCACAGCACTGCATCCCCAGTGGTGCCAGTGCACTCTCTGTAGTCATTGCGCTGCATCCCCAGTGGTGCCAGTGCAATCTCTGGACTCACTGCTCTGCATCCCCAGTGGGGCCAGTGCACTCTCTGGACTCACTGCACTGCATCCCCAGTGGGGCCAGTGCACTCTCTGGACTCACTGCACTGCATCCCCAGTGGTGCCAGTGCACTCTATGGACTCACTGCAGTGCATCCCCAGTGGTGCCAGTGCACTCTCTGGACTCACTGCACTACATCCCCAGTGGTGCCAGTGCACTCTCTGGACTCACTGCACTGCATCACCAGTGGTGCCAGTGCACTCTCTGGAGTCACTGCACTGCATCCCCAGTGGTTCCAGTGCACTCTCTGGACTCACTGCACTGCATCCCCAGAGGTGTCAGTGCACTCTCTGGACTCACTGCACTACATCCCCAGTGGTACCAGTGCACTCTCTGGAGTCTCTGCAGTGCATCCCCAGTGGTGCCAGTGCACTCTCTGGACTCACTGCACTGCATCCCCAGTGGTGCCAGTGCACTCTCTGGACTCACTGCAGTACATCCCCAATGGTGCCAGTGTACTCTCTGCACTCACTGCAGTCCATCCCCATTGGTGCCAGTGCACTCTCTGGACTCACTGCAGTGCATCCCCAGTGGTGCCAGTTCACTCTCTGGAGTCACTGTACTGCATCCCCAGTGGTGCCAGTGCACTCTCTGGACTCACTGCAGTGCATCCCCAGTGGTGCCAGTGCACTCTCTGGACTAACTGAACTGCATCCCCAATTGATCCACTGCACTCTCTGGACTCACTGCACTGCATCCCCAGTGGTGCCAGTGCACTCTCTGGAGTCACTGCAGTACATCCCCCGTGCTGCCAGTGCACTCTCTGGACTCACTGCACTGCATCACCAGTGGTGCCAGTGCACTCTCTGGAGTCACTGCAGTGCATCCCCAGTGGTGCCAGTGTACTCTGTGGACTCACTGTACTGCATCCACAGTGGTGCCAGTGCACTCTCTGGACTCACCGCACTGCATCCAGAGTGGTGCCAGTGCACTCTCTGGACTCACTGCACTGCATTCCCAGTGGTGCCAGTGCACTCTCTGGACTAACTGTACTGCATCCCCAATTGATCCAGTGCACTCTCTGGACTCACTGCACTGCATCCCCAGTGGTGCCAGTGCACTCTCTGGACTCACTGCACTGCATCCCCAGTGGTGCCAGTGCTCTCTCTGGACTCACTGCACTGCATCCCCAGTGGTGCCAGTGCACTCTCTGGACTCACTGCAGTGCATCCCCAGTGGTGCCAGTGCACTCTCTGGACTCACTGCAGTGCATCCCCAGTGGTGCCAGTGCACTCTCTGGACTCACTGCACTGCATCCCCAGTGGTGCCAGTGCACTCTCTAGAGTCACTGCAGTGCATCCCCAGTGGTGCCAGTGCACGCTCTGGACTCACTGCACTGCATCCCCAGTGGTGCCAGTGCACTCTCTGGAGTTACTCCACTGCATCCCCAGTGGTGCCAGTGCACTCTATGGACTCACTGCACTGCATCCCCAGTGGGGCCAGTGCACTCTCAGGAGTCATTTCAGTGCATCCCCAGTGGTGCCAGTGCACTCTCTGGACTCACTGCAGTGCATCCCCAGTGGTGCCAGTGCACTCTCTGGACTCACTGCAGTGCATCCCCAGTGGTACCAATGCACTCTCTGGACTCACTGCACTGCATCCCCAAGGTGCCAGTGCACTCTCTGCACTCACTACACTGCATCCCCAGTGGTGCCAGTGCACTCTCTGGACTCACAGCAGTGCATTCCCAGTGGTGCCAGTGCACTCTCTGGACTCACTGCACTGCATCCACAGTGGTGCCAGTGCACTATCTGGACTCACTGCACTGCAACCCCAGTGCTGACAGTGCACTCTCTGGACTCACTGCACTGCATCCCCAGTGGTGTTAGTGCACTCTCTGGACTCACTGCAGTGCATCCCCAGTGGTGCCAGTGCACTCTCTGGACTCACTGCACTGCATCCCCAGTGGTGCCAGTGCACTCTCTGGAGTCTCTGCAGTGCATCCCCAGTGGTGCCAGTGCACTCTGTGGACTCACAGTACTGCATCCCCAGTGGTGCCAGTGCACTCTCTGGACTCACTGCAGTACATCCCCAATGGTGCCAGTGTACTCTCTACACTCACTGCACTGCATCCCCAGTGGTGCCAGTGCACTCTCTGGACTCACTGCTCTGCATCCCCAGTGGTGCCAGTTCACTCTCTGGAGTCACTGTACTGCATCCCCAGTGGTGCCAGTGCACTCTCTGGACTAACTGCACTGCATCCCCAGTGGTGCCAGTGCACTCTCTGGACTCACTGCACTGCATCCCCAGTGGTGGCAGTGCACTCTGTGGACTCACTGTACTGCATCCACAGTGGTGCAAGTGCACTCTCTGGACTCACCGCACTGCATCCAGAGTGGTGCCAGTGCACTCTCTGGACTCACTGCACTGCATTCCCAGTTGTGCCACTGCACTCTCTGGACTCACTGCAGTGCATCCCCAGTGGTGCCAGTGCACTCTCTGGACTCACTGCACTGCATCTCCAGTGGTGCCAGTGCTCTCTCTGGACTCACTGCACTGCATCCCCAGTGGTGCCAGTGCACTCTCTGGACTCACTGCACTGCATCACCAGTGGTGCCAGTGCACTCTCTGGACTCACTGCAGTGCATCCCCAGTGGTGCCAGTGCACTCTCTGGACTCACTGCACTGCATCCCCAGTGGTGCCAATGCACTCTCTAGAGTCACTGCAGTGCATCCCCAGTGGTGCCAGTGCACTCTCTGGACTCACTGCACTGCATCCCCAGTGGTGCCAGTGCACTCTCTGGAGTCACTGCACTGCATCCCCAGTGGTGCCAGTGCACTCTCTGGACTCACTGCACTGCATCCCCAGTGGTGCCATTGCACTCTCTGGAGTCACTGCACTGCATCCCCAGTGGTGCCAGTGCACTCTCTGGACTCACTGCACTGCATCCCCAGTGGTGCCAGTGCACTCTCTGGAGTCTCTGCAGTGCATCCCCAGTGGTGCCAGTGCACTCTGTGGACTCACTGTACTGCATCCCCAGGGTGCCAGTGCACTCTCTGGACTCACCGCACTGCATCCAGAGTGGTGCCAGTGCACTCTCTGGACTCACCGCACTGCATCCAGAGTGGTGCCAGTGCACTCTCTGGACTCACTGCAGTGCTTTCCCAGTGGTGCCAGTGCACTCTCTGGACTCACTGCACTGCATCCCCATTGGTGCCGGTGCACTCTCTAGAGTCACTGCAGTGCATCCCCAGTGGTGCCAGTGCACTCTCTGGACTCTCTGCAGTGCATCTCCAGTGGTGCCAGTGCACTCTCTGGACTCGCTGCACTGCATCCCCAGTGGTGCCAGTGCACTCTGTGGACTCACTGTACTGCATCCCCAGTGGTGCCAGTGCACTCTCTGGACTCACTGCACTGCATCCCCAGTGGTGCCATTGCACTCTCTGGAGTCACTGCACTGCATCCCCAGTGGTGCCAGTGCACTCTCTGGACTCACTGCACTGCATCCCCAGTGGTGCCAGTGCACTCTCTGGAGTCTCTGCAGTGCATCCCCAGTGGTGCCAGTGCACTCTGTGGACTCACTGTACTGCATCCCCAGGGTGCCAGTGCACTCTCTGGACTCACCGCACTGCATCCAGAGTGGTGCCAGTGCACTCTCTGGACTCACTGCAGTGCATCCCCAGTGGTGCCAGTGCACTCTCTGGACTCACTGCACTGCATCCCCAGTGGTGCCAGTGCACTCTCTAGAGTCACTGCAGTGCATCCCCAGTGGTGCCAGTGCACGCTCTGGACTCACTGCAGTGCATCCCCAGTGGTGCCAGTGCACTCTCTGGACTCACTGCACTGCATTCCCAGTGGTGCCAGTGCACTCTCTGGACTAACTGTACTGCATCCCCAATTGATCCAGTGCACTCTCTGGACTCACTGCACTGTATCCCCAGTGGTGCCAGTGCACTCTCTGGACTCACTGCACTGCATCCCCAGTGGTGCCAGTGCTCTCTCTGGACTCACTGCACTGCATCCCCAGTGGTGCCAGTGCACTCTCTGGACTCACTGCACTGCATCACCAGTGGTGCCAGTGCACTCTCTGGACTCACTGCAGTGCATCCCCAGTGGTGCCAGTGCACTCTCTGGACTCACTGCACTGCATCCCCAGTGGTGCCAGTGCACTCTCTGTAGTCATTGCGCTGCATCCCCAGTGGTGCCAGTGCAATCTCTGGACTCACTGCTCTGCATCCCCAGTGGGGCCAGTGCACTCTCTGGACTCACTGCACTGCATCCCCAGTGGGGCCAGTGCACTCTCTGGACTCACTGCACTGCATCCCCAGTGGTGCCAGTGCACTCTATGGACTCACTGCAGTGCATCCCCAGTGGTGCCAGTGCACTCTCTGGACTCACTGCACTACATCCCCAGTGGTGCCAGTGCACTCTCTGGACTCACTGCACTGCATCACCAGTGGTGCCAGTGCACTCTCTGGAGTCACTGCACTGCATCCCCAGTGGTTCCAGTGCACTCTCTGGACTCACTGCACTGCATCCCCAGAGGTGTCAGTGCACTCTCTGGACTCACTGCACTACATCCCCAGTGGTACCAGTGCACTCTCTGGAGTCTCTGCAGTGCATCCCCAGTGGTGCCAGTGCACTCTCTGGACTCACTGCACTGCATCCCCAGTGGTGCCAGTGCACTCTCTGGACTCACTGCAGTACATCCCCAATGGTGCCAGTGTACTCTCTGCACTCACTGCAGTCCATCCCCATTGGTGCCAGTGCACTCTCTGGACTCACTGCAGTGCATCCCCAGTGGTGCCAGTTCACTCTCTGGAGTCACTGTACTGCATCCCCAGTGGTGCCAGTGCACTCTCTGGACTCACTGCAGTGCATCCCCAGTGGTGCCAGTGCACTCTCTGGACTAACTGAACTGCATCCCCAATTGATCCACTGCACTCTCTGGACTCACTGCACTGCATCCCCAGTGGTGCCAGTGCACTCTCTGGAGTCACTGCAGTACATCCCCCGTGCTGCCAGTGCACTCTCTGGACTCACTGCACTGCATCACCAGTGGTGCCAGTGCACTCTCTGGAGTCACTGCAGTGCATCCCCAGTGGTGCCAGTGTACTCTGTGGACTCACTGTACTGCATCCACAGTGGTGCCAGTGCACCTCTCTGGACTCACCGCACTGCATCCAGAGTGGTGCCAGTGCACTCTCTGGACTCACTGCACTGCATTCCCAGTGGTGCCAGTGCACTCTCTGGACTAACTGTACTGCATCCCCAATTGATCCAGTGCACTCTCTGGACTCACTGCACTGCATCCCCAGTGGTGCCAGTGCACTCTCTGACTCACTGCACTGCATCCCCAGTGGTGCCAGTGCTCTCTCTGGACTCACTGCACTGCATCCCCAGTGGTGCCAGTGCACTCTCTGGACTCACTGCAGTGCATCCCCAGTGGTGCCAGTGCACTCTCTGGACTCACTGCAGTGCATCCCCAGTGGTGCCAGTGCACTCTCTGGACTCACTGCACTGCATCCCCAGTGGTGCCAGTGCACTCTCTAGAGTCACTGCAGTGCATCCCCAGTGGTGCCAGTGCACGCTCTGGACTCACTGCACTGCATCCCCAGTGGTGCCAGTGCACTCTCTGGAGTTACTCCACTGCATCCCCAGTGGTGCCAGTGCACTCTCTAGAGTCACTGCACTGCATCCCCAAGGTGCCAGTGCACTCTCTGCACTCACTACACTGCATCCCCAGTGGTGCCAGTGCACTCTCTGGACTCACAGCAGTGCATTCCCAGTGGTGCCAGTGCACTCTCTGGACTCACTGCACTGCATCCACAGTGGTGCCAGTGCACTATCTGGACTCACTGCACTGCAACCCCAGTGCTGACAGTGCACTCTCTGGACTCACTGCACTGCATCCCCAGTGGTGTTAGTGCACTCTCTGGACTCACTGCAGTGCATCCCCAGTGGTGCCAGTGCACTCTCTGGACTCACTGCACTGCATCCCCAGTGGTGCCAGTGCACTCTCTGGAGTCTCTGCAGTGCATCCCCAGTGGTGCCAGTGCACTCTGTGGACTCACAGTACTGCATCCCCAGTGGTGCCAGTGCACTCTCTGGACTCACTGCAGTACATCCCCAATGGTGCCAGTGTACTCTCTACACTCACTGCACTGCATCCCCAGTGGTGCCAGTGCACTCTCTGGACTCACTGCTCTGCATCCCCAGTGGTGCCAGTTCACTCTCTGGAGTCACTGTACTGCATCCCCAGTGGTGCCAGTGCACTCTCTGGACTAACTGCACTGCATCCCCAGTGGTGCCAGTGCACTCTCTGGACTCACTGCAGTGCATCCCCAGTGGTGGCAGTGCACTCTGTGGACTCACTGTACTGCATCCACAGTGGTGCAAGTGCACTCTCTGGACTCACCGCACTGCATCCAGAGTGGTGCCAGTGCACTCTCTGGACTCACTGCACTGCATTCCCAGTTGTGCCACTGCACTCTCTGGACTCACTGCAGTGCATCCCCAGTGGTGCCAGTGCACTCTCTGGACTCACTGCACTGCATCTCCAGTGGTGCCAGTGCTCTCTCTGGACTCACTGCACTGCATCCCCAGTGGTGCCAGTGCACTCTCTGGACTCACTGCACTGCATCCCCAGTGGTGCCAGTGCACTCTCTGGAGTCTCTGCAGTGCATCCCCAGTGGTGCCAGTGCACTCTCTGGACTCACTGCACTGCATCCCCAGTGGTGCCAATGCACTCTCTAGAGTCACTGCAGTGCATCCCCAGTGGTGCCAGTGCACTCTCTGGACTCACTGCACTGCATCCCCAGTGGTGCCAGTGCACTCTCTGGAGTCACTGCACTGCATCCCCAGTGGTGCCAGTGCACTCTCTGGACTCACTGCACTGCATCCCCAGTGGTGCCATTGCACTCTCTGGAGTCACTGCACTGCATCCCCAGTGGTGCCAGTGCACTCTCTGGACTCACTGCACTGCATCCCCAGTGGTGCCAGTGCACTCTCTGGAGTCTCTGCAGTGCATCCCCAGTGGTGCCAGTGCACTCTGTGGACTCACTGTACTGCATCCCCAGGGTGCCAGTGCACTCTCTGGACTCACCGCACTGCATCCAGAGTGGTGCCAGTGCACTCTCTGGACTCACCGCACTGCATCCAGAGTGGTGCCAGTGCACTCTCTGGACTCACTGCAGTGCTTTCCCAGTGGTGCCAGTGCACTCTCTGGACTCACTGCACTGCATCCCCATTGGTGCCGGTGCACTCTCTAGAGTCACTGCAGTGCATCCCCAGTGGTGCCAGTGCACTCTCTGGACTCTCTGCAGTGCATCTCCAGTGGTGCCAGTGCACTCTCTGGACTCGCTGCACTGCATCCCCAGTGGTGCCAGTGCACTCTGTGGACTCACTGTACTGCATCCCCAGTGGTGCCAGTGCACTCTCTGGACTCACTGCACTGCATCCCCAGTGGTGCCATTGCACTCTCTGGAGTCACTGCACTGCATCCCCAGTGGTGCCAGTGCACTCTCTGGACTCACTGCACTGCATCCCCAGTGGTGCCAGTGCACTCTCTGGAGTCTCTGCAGTGCATCCCCAGTGGTGCCAGTGCACTCTGTGGACTCACTGTACTGCATCCCCAGGGTGCCAGTGCACTCTCTGGACTCACCGCACTGCATCCAGAGTGGTGCCAGTGCACTCTCTGGACTCACTGCAGTGCATCCCCAGTGGTGCCAGTGCACTCTCTGGACTCACTGCACTGCATCCCCAGTGGTGCCAGTGCACTCTCTAGAGTCACTGCAGTGCATCCCCAGTGGTGCCAGTGCACGCTCTGGACTCACTGCACTGCATCCAGAGTGGTGCCAGTGCACTCTCTGGACTCACTGCACTGCATTCCCAGTGGTGCCAGTGCACTCTCTGGACTAACTGTACTGCATCCCCAATTGATCCAGTGCACTCTCTGGACTCACTGCACTGTATCCCCAGTGGTGCCAGTGCACTCTCTGGACTCACTGCACTGCATCCCCAGTGGTGCCAGTGCTCTCTCTGGACTCACTGCACTGCATCCCCAGTGGTGCCAGTGCACTCTCTGGACTCACTGCACTGCATCACCAGTGGTGCCAGTGCACTCTCTGGACTCACTGCAGTGCATCCCCAGTGGTGCCAGTGCACTCTCTGGACTCACTGCACTGCATCCCCAGTGGTGCCAGTGCACTCTCTAGAGTCACTGCAGTGCATCCCCAGTGGTGCCAGTGCACGCTCTGGAAACACTGCACTGCATCCCCAGTGGTGCCAGTGCACTCTCTGGAGTTACTCCACTGCATCCCCAGTGGTGCCAGTGCACTCTATGGACTCACTGCACTGCATCCCCAGTGGGGCCAGTGCACTCTCAGGAGTCATTTCAGTGCATCCCCAGTGGTGCCAGTGCACTCTCTGGACTCACTGCAGTGCATCCCCAGTGGTGCCAGTGCACTCTCTGGACTCACTGCAGTGCATCCCCAGTGGTACCAATGCACTCTCTGGACTCACTGCACTGCATCCCCAAGGTGCCAGTGCACTCTCTGCACTCACTACACTGCATCCCCAGTGGTGCCAGTGCACTCTCTGGACTCACTGCACTGCATCTCCAGTGGTGCCAGTGCACTCTCTGGACTCACAGCAGTGCATTCCCAGTGGTGCCAGTGCACTCTCTGGACTCACTGCACTGCATCCACAGTGGTGCCAGTGCACTATCTGGACTCACTGCACTGCAACCCCAGTGCTGACAGTGCACTCTCTGGACTCACTGCACTGCATCCCCAGTGGTGTTAGTGCACTCTCTGGACTCACTGCAGTGCATCCCCAGTGGTGCCAGTGCACTCTCTGGACTCACTGCAGTGCATCCCCAGTGGTGCCAGTGCACTCTGTGGACTCACTGTACTGCATCCCCAGTGGTGCCAGTGCACTCTCTGGACTCACTGCAGTACATCCCCAATGGTGCCAGTGTACTCTCTGCACTCACTGCACTGCATCAACAGTGGTGCCAGTGCACTCTCTGGACTCACTGCACTGCATCCCCAGTGGTGCCAGTTCACTCTCTGGAGTCACTGTACTGCATCCCCAGTGGTGCCAGTGCACTCTCTGGACTCACTGCAGTGCATCCCCAGTGGTGGCAGTGCACTCTGTGGACTCACTGTACTGCATCCACAGTGGTGCAAGTGCACTCTCTGGACTCACCGCACTGCATCCAGAGTGGTGCCAGTGTACTCTCTGGACTCACTGCACTGCATTCCCAGTGGTGCCACTGCACTCTCTGGACTCACTGCAGTGCATCCCCAGTGGTGCCAGTGCACTCTCTGGACTCACTGCACTGCATCCCCAGTGGTGCCAGTGCTCTCTCTGGACTCACTGCACTGCATCCCCAGTGGTGCCAGTGCACTCTCTGGACTCACTGCACTGCATCACCAGTGGTGCCAGTGCACTCTCTGGACTCACTGCAGTGCATCCCCAGTGGTGCCAGTGCACTCTCTGGACTCACTGCACTGCATCCCCAGTGGTGCCAATGCACTCTCTAGAGTCACTGCAGTGCATCCCCAGTGGTGCCAGTGCACTCTCTGGACTCACTGCACTGCATCCCCAGTGGTGCCAGTGCACTCTCTGGAGTCACTGCACTGCATCCCCAGTGGTGCCAGTGCACTCTCTGGACTCACTGCAGTGCATTCCCAGTGGTGCCAGTGCACTCTCTGGACTTACAGCACTGCATCCCCATTTGGTGCCAGTGCACTCTCTGGACTCACTGCGCTGCATCCCCAGTGGTGCCAGTGCACTCTCTGGACTCACTGCACTGCATCCCCAGTGGTGCCAGTGCACTCTCTGTAGTCATTGCGCTGCATCCCCAGTGGTGCCAGGGCACTCTGTGGACTCACTGCACTGCATCCCCAGTGGTGCCAGTGCACTCTCTGGAGTCACTGCAGTGCTTCCCCAGTGGTGCCAGTGCACTCTCTGGACTCACTGCACTGCATCCCCATTGGTGCCTGTGCACTCTCTAGAGTCACTGCAGTGCATCCCCAGTGGTGCCAGTGCACTCTCTGGAGTCTCTGCAGTGCATCTCCAGTGGTGCCAGTGCACTCTCTGGAGTCTCTGCAGTGCATCACCAGTGGTGCCAGTGCACTCTGTGGACTCACTGTACTGCATCCCCGGTGGTGCCAGTGCACTCTCTGGACTCACTGCACTGCATCCCCAGTGGTGCCATTGCACTCTCTGGAGTCTCTGCAGTGCATCCCCAGTGGTGCCAGTGCACTCTGTGGACTCACTGTACTGCATCCCCAGGGTGCCAGTGCACTCTCTGGACTCACCGCACTGCATCCAGAGTGGTGCCAGTGCACTCTCTGGACTCACCGCACTGCATCCAGAGTGGTGCCAGTGCACTCTCTGGACTCACTGCAGTGCTTTCCCAGTGGTGCCAGTGCACTCTCTGGACTCACTGCACTGCATCCCCATTGGTGCCGGTGCACTCTCTAGAGTCACTGCAGTGCATCCCCAGTGGTGCCAGTGCACTCTCTGGACTCTCTGCAGTGCATCTCCAGTGGTGCCAGTGCACTCTCTGGACTCGCTGCACTGCATCCCCAGTGGTGCCAGTGCACTCTCTGGACTCACTGTACTGCATCCCCAGTGGTGCCAGTGCACTCTCTGGACTCACTGCACTGCATCCCCAGTGGTGCCATTGCACTCTCTGGAGTCACTGCACTGCATCCCCAGTGGTGCCAGTGCACTCTCTGGACTCACTGCACTGCATCCCCAGTGGTGCCAGTGCACTCTCTGGAGTCTCTGCAGTGCATCCCCAGTGGTGCCAGTGCACTCTGTGGACTCACTGTACTGCATCCCCAGGGTGCCAGTGCACTCTCTGGACTCACCGCACTGCATCCAGAGTGGTGCCAGTGCACTCTCTGGACTCACTGCAGTGCATCCCCAGTGGTGCCAGTGCACTCTCTGGACTCACTGCACTGCATCCCAAGTGGTGCCAGTGCACTCTCTGGACTCACAGCACTGCATCCCCAGTGGTGCCAGTGCACTCTCTGTAGTCATTGCGCTGCATCCCCAGTGGTGCCAGTGCAATCTCTGGACTCACTGCACTGCATCCCCAGTGGGGCCAGTGCACTCTCTGGACTCACTGCAGTGCATCCCCAGTGGTGCCAGTGCACTCTATGGACTCACTGCAGTGCATCCCCAGTGGTGCCAGTGCACTCTCTGGACTCACTGCAGTGCATCCCCAGTGGTGCCAATTCACTCTCTGGACTCACTGCACTGCATCCCCAAGGTGCAAGTGCACTCTCTGGACTCACTACACTGCATCCCCAGTGGTGCCAGTGCACTCTCTGGACTCACTGCAGTGCATCCCCAGTGGTGCCAGTGCACTCTCTGGACTCACTGCACTACATCCCCAGTGGTGCCAGTGCACTCTCTGGACTCACTGCACTGCATCACCAGTGGTGCCAGTGCACTCTCTGGAGTCACTGCACTGCATCCCCAGTGGTGCCAGTGCACTCTCTGGACTCACTGCACTGCATCCCCAGAGGTGTCAGTGCACTCTCTGGACTCACTGCACTACATCCCCAGTGGTGCCAGTGCACTCTCTGGAGTCTCTGCAGTGCATCCCCAGTGGTGCCAGTGCACTCTCTGGACTCACTGCACTGCATCCCCAGTGGTGCCAGTGCACTCTCTGGACTCACTGCAGTACATCCCCAATGGTGCCAGTATACTCTCTGCACTCACTGCAGTGCATCCCCAGTGGTGCCAGTGCACTCTCTGGACTCACTGCAGTGCATCCCCAGTGGTGCCAGTTCACTCTCTGGAGTCACTGTACTGCATCCCCAGTGGTGCCAGTGCACTCTCTGGACTCACTGCAGTGCATCCCCAGTGGTGCCAGTGCACTCTCTGGACTAACTGAACTGCATCCCCAATTGATCCAGTGCACTCTCTGGACTCACTGCACTGCATCCCCAGTGGTGCCAGTGCACTCTCTGGAGTCACTGCAGTGCATCCCCCGTGCTGCCAGTGCACTCTCTGGACTCACTGCACTGCATCACCAGTGGTGCCAGTGCACTCTCTGGAGTCACTGCAGTGCATCCCCAGTGGTGCCAGTGTACTCTGTGGACTCACTGTACTGCATCCACAGTGGTGCCAGTGCACTCTCTGGACTCACCTCACTGCATCCAGAGTGGTGCCAGTGCACTCTCTGGACTCACTGCACTGCATCCCCAGAGGTGCCAGTGCACTCTCTGGACTCACTGCACTACATCCCCAGTGGTGCCAGTGCACTCTCTGGAGTCTCTGCAGTGCATCCCCAGTGGTGCCAGTGCACTCTCTGGACTCACTGTACTGCATCCCCAGTGGTGCCAGTGCACTCTCTGGACTCACTGCAGTACATCCCCAATGGTGCCAGTGTACTCTCTGCACTCACTGCAGTGCATCCCCAGTGGTGCCAGTGCACTCTCTGGACTCACTGCACTGCATCCCCAGTGCTGCCAGTTCACTCTCTGGAGTCACTGTACTGCATCCCCAGTGGTGCCAGTGCACTCTCTGGACTCACTGCAATGCATCCCCAGTGGTGCCAGTGCACTCTCTGGACTAACTGAACTGCATCCCCAATTGATCCAGTGCACTCTCTGGACTCACTGCACTGCATCCCCAGTGGTGCCAGTGCACTCTCTGGAGTCACTGCAGTGCATCCCCAGTGCTGCCAGTGCACTCTCTGGACTCACTGCACTGCATCCCCAGTGGTGCCAGTGCACTCTCTGGAATCACTGCAGTGCATCCCCAGTGGTGCCAGTGTACTCTGTGGACTCACTGTACTGCATCCCCAGTGGTGCCAGTGCACTCTCTGGACTCACCGCACTGCATCCAGAGTGGTGCCAGTGCACTCTCTGGACTCACTGCACTGCATTCCCAGTGGTGCCAGTGCACTCTCTGGACTAACTGTACTGCATCCCCAATTGATCCAGTGCACTCTCTGGACTCACTGCACTGCATCCCCAGTGGTGCCAGTGCACTCTCTGGACTCACTGCACTGCATCCCCAGTGGTGCCAGTGCTCTCTCTGGACTCACTGCACTGCATCCCCAGTGGTGCCAGTGCACTCTCTGGACTCACTGCAGTGCATCCCCAGTGGTGCCAGTGCACTCTCTGGACTCACAGCAGTGCATTCCCAGTGGTGCCAGTGCACTCTCTGGACTCACTGCAGTGCATCCCCAGTGGTGCCAGTGCACTCTCTGGACTCACTGCACTGCATCCCCAGTGGTGCCAGTGCACTCTCTAGAGTCACTGCAGTGCATCCCCAGTGGTGCCAGTGCACGCTCTGGACTCACTGCACTGCATCCCCAGTGGTGCCAGTGCACTCTCTGGAGTTACTCCACTGCATCCCCAGTGGTGCCAGTGCACTCTCTGGACTCACCGCACTGCATCCCCAGTGGTGCCAGTGCACTCTCTGTAGTCATTGCGCTGCATCCCCAGTGGTACCAGTGCACTCTATGGACTCACTGCACTGCATCCCCAGTGGGGCCAGTGCACACTCAGGAGTCATTTCAGTGCATCCCCAGTGGTGCCAGTGCACTCTCTGGACTCACTGCAGTGCATCCCCAGTGGTGCCAGTGCACTCTCTGGACTCACTGCAGTGCATCCCCAGTGGTACCAATGCACTCTCTGGACTCACTGCACTGCATCCCCAAGGTGCCAGTGCACTCTCTGCACTCACTACACTGCATCCCCAGTGGTGCCAGTGCACTCTCTGGACTCACTGCACTGCATCTCCAGTGGTGCCAGTGCACTCTCTGGACTCACAGCAGTGCATTCCCAGTGGTGCCAGTGCACTCTCTGGACTCACTGCACTGCATCCACAGTGGTGCCAGTGCACTATCTGGACTCACTGCACTGCATCCCCAGTGGTGTTAGTGCACTCTCTGGACTCACTGCACTGCATCCCCAGTGGGGCCAGTGCACTCTCTGGACTCACTGCACTGCATCCCCAGTGGGGCCAGTGCACTCTCTGGAGTCTCTGCAGTGCATCCCCAGTGGTGCCAGTGCACTCTGTGGACTCACTGTACTGCATCCCCAGTGGTGCCAGTGCACTCTCTGGACTCACTGCAGTACATCCCCAATGGTGCCAGTGTACTCTCTGCACTCACTGCACTGCATCCCCAGTGGTGCCAGTGCACTCTCTGGACTCACTGCACTGCATCCCCAGTGGTGCCAGTTCACTCTCTGGAGTCACTGTACTGCATCCCCAGTGGTGCCAGTGCACTCTCTGGACTCACTGCAGTGCATCCCCAGTGGTGCCAGTTCACTCTCTGGAGTCACTGTACTGCATCCCCAGTGGTGCCAGTGCACTCTCTGGACTCACTGCACTGCATCCCCAGTGGTGCCAGTGCACTCTCTGGACTCACTGCACTGCATCCCCAGTGGTGCCAGTGCACTCTGTGGACTCACTGTACTGCATTCCCAGTGGTGCCAGTGCAGTCTCTGGACTCACCGCACTGCATCCAGAGTGGTGCCAGTGCACTCTCTAGAGTCACTGCAGTGCATCCCCAGTGGTGCCAGTGCACTCTCTGGACTCACTGCAGTGCATCACCAGTGGTGCCAGTGCACTCTCTGGAGTCACTGCAGTGCATCCCCAGTGGTGCCAGTGCACTCTGTGGACTCACTGCAGTGCATCCCCAGTGGTGCCAGTGCACTCTCTGGACTCACCGCACTGCATCCAGAGTGGTGCCAGTGCACTCTCTGGACTCACTGCAGTGCATCACCAGTGGTGCCAGTGCACTCTCTGGACTCACTGCACTGCATCCCCAGTGGTGCCAGTGCACTCTCTGGACTCACTGCACTGCATCCCCAGTGGTGCCAGTGCACTCTATGTAGTCATTGCGCTGCATCCCCAGTGGTGCCAGTGCACTCTCTGGACTCACTGCATTGCATCCCCAGTGGTGCCAGTGCACTCTCTGGACTCACTGCAGTGCATCCCCAGTGGTGCCAGTGCACTCTCTGGACTCACTGCACTGCATCCCCAGTGGTGCCAGTGCACTCTCTGGACTCACTGCACTGCATCCCCAGTGGTGCCAGTGCACTCTCTGGAGTCTCTGCAGTGCATCCCCAGTGGTGCCAGTGCACTCTCTGGACTCACTGTACTGCATCCCCAGTGGTGCCAGTGCACTCTCTGGACTCACTGCAGTGCATCCCCAGTGGTGCCATTGCACTCTCTGGACTCACTGCAGTACATCCCCAATGGTGCCAGTGTACTCTCTGCACTCACTGCAGTGCATCCCCAGTGGTGCCAGTGCACTCTCTGGACTCACTGCAGTCCATCCCCAGTGGTGCCAGTGCACTCACTGGAGTCACTGTACTGCATCCCCAGTGGTGCCAGTGCACTCTCTGGACTCACTGCACTGCATCACCAGTGGTGCCAGTGCACTCTCTGGAGTCACTGCAGTGCATCCGCAGTGGTCCCAGTGCACTCTGTGGACTCGCTGTACTGCATCCACAGTGGTGCCAGTGCACTCTCTGGACTCACCGCACTGCATCCAGAGTGGTGCCAGTGCACTCTCTGGACTCACTGCACTACATCCCCAGTGGTGCCGGTGCACTCTCTACAGTCACTGCAGTGCATCTCCAGTGGTGCCAGTGCACTCTCTGGAGTCACTCCAGTGCATCCCCAGTGGTGCCAGTGCACTCTATGGACTCACTGTACTGCATCCCCAGTGGTGCCAGTGCACTCTCTGGACTCACTGCACTGCATCCCCAGTGGTGCCAGTGCACTCTCTGGACTCACTGCAGTACATCCCCAATGGTGCCAGTGTACTCTCTGCACTCACTGCAGTGCATCCCCAGTGGTGCCAGTGCACTCTCTGGACTCACTGCAGTGCATCCCCAGTGGTGCCAGTTCACTCTCTGGACTCACTGCACTGCATCCCCAGTGGTGCCAGTGCACTCTCTGGAGGCATAGAAGTGCATCCCCAGTGGTGCCAGTGCACTCTCTGGACTCACTGCAGTGCATCCCCAGTGGTGCCAGTGCACTCTCTGGACTCACTGCAGTGCATCCCCAGTGGTGCCAGTGCACTCTCTGGACTCACTGCAGTGCATCCCCAGTGGTGCCAGTGCACTCTCTGGACTCACTGCAGTGCATCCCCAGTGGTGCCAGTGCGCTCTCTGGACTCACAGCACTGCATCCCCAGTGGTGCCAGTGCACTCTCTGTAGTCATTGCGCTGCATCCCCAGTGGTGCCAGTGCAATCTCTGGACTCACTGCACTGCATCCCCAGTGGGGCCAGTGCACTCTCTGGACTCACTGCAGTGCATCCCCAGTGGTGCCAGTGCACTCTATGGACTCACTGCAGTGCATCCCCAGTGGTGCCAGTGCACTCTCTGGACTCACTGCACTGCATCCCCAGTGCTGACAGTGCACTCTCTGGACTCACTGCACTACATCCCCAGTGGTGCCAGTGCACTATCTGGACTCACTGCACTGCATCCCCAGTGGTGCCAGTGCACTCTCTGGACTCACTGCACTGCATCCCCAGTGGTGCCAGTGCACTCTCTGGAGTCTCTGCAGTGCATCACCAGTGGTGCCAGTGCACTCTGTGGACTCACTGTACTGCATCCCCAGTGGTGCCAGTGCACTCTCTGGACTCACTGCAGTACATCCCCAGTGGTGCCAGTGTACTCTCTGCACTCACTGCAGTGCATCCCCAGTGGTGCCAGTGCACTCTCTGGACTCACTGCACTGCATCCCCAGTGGTGCCAGTGCACTCTCTGGACTAACTGAACTGCATCCCCAATTGATCCAGTGCACTCTCTGGAGTCACTGCACTGCATCCCCAGTGGTGCCAGTGCACTCTCTGGAGTTACTGCAGTGCATCCCCAGTGGTGCCAGTGCACTCTCTGGACTCACTGTACTGCATCCACAGTGGTGCCAGTGCACTCTCTGGAGTCACCGCACTGCATCCAGAGTGGTGCCAGTGCACTCTCTGGACTCACTGCACTGCATCCCCAGTGGTGCCAGTGCACTCTCTGGACTCACTGCTCTGCATCCCCAGTGGTGCCAGTGCGCTCTCTGGACTCACTGCAGTGCAGCCCCAGTGGTGCCAGTGCACTCTCTGGACTCACTGCACTGCATCCCCAGTGGTGCCAGTGCACTCTCTGCACTCACTGCACTGCATCCCTAGTGGTGCCAGTGCACTCTCTGGACTCACTCCACTGCATCCCCAGTGGTGCCAGTGCACTCTCTGGACTAACTGAACTGCATCCCCAATTGATCCAGTGCACTCTCTGGACTCACTGCACTGCATCCCCAGTGGTGCCAGTGCACTCTCTGGAGTCACTGCAGTGCATCCCCAGTGGTGCCAGTGCACTCTGTGGACTCACTGTACTGCATCCACAGTGGTGCCAGTGCACTCTCTGTCGTCATTGCGCTGCATCCCCAGTGGTGCCAGGGCTCTCTCTGGACTCACTGCACTGCATCACCAGTGGTGCCAGTGCACTCTCTGGAGTCACTGCAGTGCTTCCCCAGTGGTGCCAGTGCACTCTCTGGACTCACTGCACTGCATCCCCAGTGGTGCCAGTTCACTCTCTGGAGTCACTGTACTGCATCCCCAGTGGTGCCAGTGCACTCTATGGACTCACTGCACTGCATCCCCAGTGGTGCCAGTGCACTATCTGGACTCACTGCACTGCATCCCCAGTGGTGCCAGTGCACTCTCTGGAGTCACTGCACTGCATCCCCAGTGGTGCCAGTGCACTCTCTGGAGGCATAGCAGTGCATCCCCAGTGGTGCCAGTGCACTCTGTGGACTCACTGTACTGCATCCCCAGTGGCACCAGTGCACTCTCTGGACTCACAGCACTGCATCCCCAGTGGTGCCAGTGCACTCTCTGTAGTCATTGCGCTGCATCCCCAGTGGTGCCAGTGCAATCTCTGGACTCACTGCACTGCATCCCCAGTGGGGCCAGTGCACTCTCTGGACTCACTGCAGTGCTTCCCCAGTGGGGCCAGTGCACTCTATGGACTCACTGCAGTGCATCCCCAGTGGTGCCAGTGCACTCTCTGGACTCACTGCAGTGCATCCCCAGTGGTGCCAGTGCACTCTGTGGACTCACTGCACTACATCTCCAGTGGTGCCAGTGCACTATCTGGACTCACTGCACTGCATCCCCAGTGCTGACAGTGCACTCTCTGGACTCACTGCACTGCATCCCCAGTGCTGACAGTGCACTCTCTGGACACACTGCAGTGCATCCCCAGTGGTGCCAGTGCACTCTCTGGACTCACTGTACTGCATCCCCAGTGTTGCCAGTGCACTCTCTGGACTCACTGCAGTACATCCCCAATGGTGCCAGTGTACTCTCTGCACTCACTGCAGTACATCCCCAGTGGTGCCAGTGCACTCTCTGGACTCACTGCACTGCATCCCCAGTGGTGCCAGTGCACTCTCTGCACTCACTGCACTGCATCCCCTATTGATCCAGTGCACTCTCTGGAGTCACTGCACTGCATCCCCAGTGGTGCCAGTGCACTCTCTGGAGTTACTGCACTGCATCCCCAGTGGTGCCAGTGCACTCTGTGGACTCACTGTACTGCATCCACAGTGGTGCCAGTGCACTCTCTGGACTCACCGCACTGCATCCAGAGTGGTGCCAGTGCACTCTCTGGACTCACCGTACTGCATCCCCAGTGGTGCCAGTGCACTCTCTGGACTCACTGCAGTGCATCCCCAGTGGTGCCAGTGCACTCTCTGGACTTACAGCACTGCATCCCCAGTGGTTCCAGTGCACTCTCTGGACTCACTGCAGTGCATCCCCAGTGGTGCCAGTGCACTCTCTGGACTCACTGCAGTGCTTCCCCAGTGGTGCCAGTGCACTCTCTGGACTCACTGCAGTGCATCCCCAGTGGTGCCAGCGCACTCTCTGGAGTCTCTGCAGTGCATCCCCAGTGGTGCCAGTGCACTCTGTGGACTCACTGTACTGCATCCCCAGTGGTGCCAGTGCACTCTCTGGACTCACTGCACTGCATCCCCAGTGGTGCCAGTGCACTCTCTGGACTCACTGCAGTACATCCCCAATGGTGCCAGTGTACTCTCTGCACTCACTGCAGTGCATCCCCAGTGGTGCCAGTGCACTCTCTGGAGTCACTGCACTGCATCCCCAGTGGTGCCAGTTCACTCTCTGGAGTCACTGTACTGCATCCCCAGTGGTGCCAGTGCACTCTCTGGACTCACTGCACTGCATCCCCAGTGGTGCCAGTGCACTCTCTGGACTAACTGAACTGCATCCCCAATTGATC
Organism: Anser anser; assembly: GCF_964211835.1. NCBI lineage: Eukaryota > Metazoa > Chordata > Aves > Anseriformes > Anatidae > Anser > Anser anser. The sequence goes on from NW_028153663.1 coordinate 88,108, forward strand.
CAGTGCACTCTCTGGACTCACTGCACTGCATCCCCAGTGATGCCAGTGCACTCTCTGGACTCACTGCAGTGCATCCCCAGTGGTGCCAGTGCACTCTCTGGACTCACTGCACTGCATCCCCAGTGGTGCCAGTGCACTCTCTGGACTCACAGCACTGCATCCCCAGTGGTGCCAGTGCACTCTCTGTAGTCATTGCGCTGCATCCCCAGTGGTACCAGTGCACTCTCTGGACTCACTGCACTGCATCCCCAGTGGGGCCAGTGCACTCTCAGGAGTCATTTCAGTGCATCCCCAGTGGTGCCAGTGCACTCTATGGACTCACTGCAGTGCATCCCCAGTGGTGCCAGTGCACTCTCTGGACTCACTGCAGTGCATCCCCAGTGGTGCCAATGCACTCTCTGGACTCACTGCACTGCATCCCCAAGGTGCCAGTGCACTCTCTGATCTCACTACACTGCATCCCCAGTGGTGCCAGTGCACTCTCTGGACTCACTGCAGTGCATCCCCAGTGGTGCCAGTGCACTCTCTGGACTCACCGCAGTGCATCCCCAGTGGTGCCAGTGCACTCTCTGGACTCACTGCACTGCATCCCCAGTGGTGCCAGTGCACTATCTGGACTCAATGCACTGCATCCCCAGTGGTGCCAGTGCACTCTCTGGACTCACTGCACTGCATCACCAGTGGTGCCAGTGCACTCTCTGGACTCACTGCAGTGCATCCCCAGTGGTGCCAGTGCACTCTCTGGACTCACTGCACTGCATCCCCAGTGGTGCCAGTGCACTCTCTGGAGTCTCTGCAGTGCATCCCCAGTGGTGCCAGTGCACTCTGTGGACTCACTGTACTGCATCCCCAGTGGTGCCAGTGCAATCTCTGGACTCACTGCAGTACATCCCCAATGGTGCCAGTGTACTCTCTGCACTCACTGCAGTGCATCCCCAGTGGTGCCAGTGCACTCTCTGGACTCACTGCAGTGCATCCCCAGTGGTGCCAGTTCACTCTCTGGAGTCACTGTACTGCATCCCCAGTGGTGCCAGTGCACTCTCTGGACTCACTGCACTGCATCCCCAGTGGTGCCAGTGCACTCTCTGGACTCACTGCTCTGCATCCCCAGTGGTGCCAGTGCACTCTGTGGACTCACTGTACTGCATCCACAGTGGTGCCAGTGCACTCTCTGGACTAACCGCACTGCATCCAGAGTGGTGCCAGTGCACTCTCTAGAGTCACTGCAGTGCATCCCCAGTGGTGCCAGTGCACTCTCTGGACTCACTGCAGTGCATCACCAGTGGTGCCAGTGCACTCTCTGGAGTCACTGCAGTGCATCCCCAGTGGTGCCAGTGCACTCTCTGGACTCACCGCACTGCATCCAGAGTGGTGCCAGTGCACTCTCTGGACTCACTGCAGTGCATCCCCAGTGGTGCCAGTGCACTCTCTGGACTCACTGCAGTGCATTCCCAGTGGTGCCAGTGCAGTCTCTGGAGTCACTGCACTGCATCCCCAGTGGTGCCAGTGCACTCTCTGGACTCACTGCGCTGCATCCCCAGTGGTGCCAGTGCACTCTCTGGACTCACTGCACTGCATCCCCAGTGGTGCCAGTGCACTCTATGGACTCACTGCAGTGCATCACCAGTGGTGCCAGTGCACTCTCTGCACTCACTGCACTGCATCCCCAGTGGTGCCAGTGCACTCTCTGGAGTCTCTGCAGTGCATCCCCAGTGGTGCCAGTGCACTCTCTGGACACACTGCACTGCATCCCCAGTGGTGCCAGTGCACTCTCTGGACTCACAGCAGTGCATCCCCAGTGGTGCCAGTGCACTCTCTGGACTCACTGCAGTGCATCCCCAGTGGTGCCAGTGCACTCTCTGGACTCACTGCACTGCATCCCCAGTGGTGCCAGTGCACTCTCTGCACTCACAGCACTGCATCCCCAGTGGTGCCATTGCACTCTCTGGACTCACTGCAGTACATCCCCAATGGTGCCAGTGTACTCTCTGCACTCACTGCAGTGCATCCCCAGTGGTGCCAGTGCACTCTCTGGACTCACTGCAGTGCATCCCCAGTGGTGCCAGTTCACTCTCTGGAGTCACTGTACTGCATCCCCAGTGGTGCCAGTGCACTCTCTGGACTCACTGCACTGCATCCCCAGTGGTGCCAGTGCACTCTCTGGAGTCTCTGCAGTGCATCCCCAGTGGTCCCAGTGCACTCTGTGGACTCACTGTACTGCATCCACAGTAGTGCCAGTGCACTCTCTGGACTCACCGCACTGCATCCCCAGTGGTGCCAGTGCACTCTCTGGACGCACTGCACTGCATTCCCAGTGGTGCCACTGCACTCTCTGGACTCACTGCAGTGCATCCCCAGTGGTGCCAGTGCACTCTGTGGACTCACTGCACTGCATTCCCAGTGGTGCCAGTGCTCTCTCTGGACTCACTGCACTGCATCCCCAGTGGTGCCAGTGCACTCTCTGGACTCACTGCACTGCATCCCCAGTGGTGCCAGTGCACTCTCTGGACTCACTGCACTGCATCCCCAGTGGTGCCAGTGCACTCTCTGGACTCACTGCACTGCATCCCCAGTGGTGCCAATGCACTCTCTAGAGTCACTGCAGTGCATCCCCAGTGGTGCCAGTGCACTCTCTGGACTCACTGCACTGCATCCCCAGTGGTGCCAGTGCACTCTCTGGAGTCACTGCACTGCAGCCCCAGTGGTGCCAGTGCACTCTCTGGACTCACTGCAGTGCATCCCCAGTGGTGCCAGTGCACTCTCTGGACTTACAGCACTGAATCCCCATTTGGTGCCAGTGCACTCTCTGGACTCACTGCGCTGCATCCCCAGTGGTGCCAGTGCACTCTCTGGACTCACTGCGCTGCATCCCCAGTGGTGCCAGTGCACTCTCTGTAGTCATTGCGCTGCATCAACAGTGGTGCCAGGGCACTCTGTGGACTCACTGCACTGCATCCCCAGTGGTGCCAGTGCACTCTCTGGACTCACTGCAGTGCTTCCCCAGTGGTGCCAGTGCACTCTCTGGACTCACTGCAGTGCTTCCCCAGTGGTGCCAGTGCACTCTCTGGACTCACTGCACTGCATCCCCAGTGGTGCCAGTGCACTCTCTGGAGGCACTGCAGTGCATCCCCAGTGGTGCCAGTGCACTCTGTGGACTCACTGTACTGCATCCCCAGGGTGCCAGTGCACTCTCTGGACTCACCGCACTGCATCCAGAGTGGTGCCAGTGCACTCTATGGACTCACCGCACTGCATCCCCAGTGGTGCCAGTGCACTCTCTGGACTCACTGCAGTGCATCCCCAGTGGTGCCAGTGCACTCTCTGGACTCACTGCACTGCATCCCAAGTGGTGTCAGTGCACTCTCTGGACTCACAGCACTGCATCCCCAGTGGTGCCAGTGCACTCTCTGTAGTCATTGCGCTGCATCCCCAGTGGTGCCAGTGCAATCTCTGGACTCACTGCACTGCATCCCCAGTGGGGCCGGTGCACTCTCTGGACTCACTGCACTGCATCCCCAGTGGTGCCAGTGCACTCTCTGGACTCACTGCAGTGCATCCCCAGTGGTGCCAGTGCACTCTCTGGACTCACTGCAGTGCATCCCCAGTGGTGCCAATTCACTCTCTGGACTCACTGCACTGCATCCCCAAGGTGCAAGTGCACTCTCTGGAGTCACTGCAGTGCATCCCCAGTGGTGCCAGTGCACTCTCTGCACTCACTGCAGTGCATCCCCAGTGGTGCCAGTGCACTCTCTGGACTCACTGCACTACATCCCCAGTGGTGCCAGTGCACTATCTGGACTCACTGCACTGCATCCCCAGTGCTGACAGTGCACTCTCTGGACTCACTGCACTGCATCCCCAGTGGTGCCAGTGCACTCTCTGGACTCACTGCACTACATCCCCAGTGGTGCCAGTGCACTCTCTGGAGTCTCTACAGTGCATCCCCAGTGGTGCCAGTGCACTCTGTGGACTCACTGTACTGCATCCCCAGTGGTGCCAGTGCACTCTCTGGACTCACTGCAGTACATCCCCAATGGTGCCAGTGTACTCTCTGCACTCACTGCAGTGCATCCCCAGTGGTGCCAGTGCACTCTCTGGACTCACTGCAGTGCATCCCCAGTAGTGCCAGTGCACTCTCTGGACTAACTGAACTGCATCCCCAATTGATCCAGTGCACTCTCTGGAGTCACTGCACTGCATCCCCAGTGGTGCCAGTGCACTCTCTGGACTCACTGCAGTGCATCCCCAGTGGTGCCAGTGCACTCTCTGGACTCACTGCACTGCATCCCCAGTGGTGCCAGTGCACTCTCTGGACTCACTGCAGTGCATCCCCAGTGGTGCCAGTGCACTCTCTGGACTCACTGCACTACATCCCCAGTGGTGCCAGTGCACTATCTGGACTCACTGCACTGCATCCCCAGTGGTGCCAGTGCACTCTCTGGACTCACTGCACTGCATCCCGAGTGGTGCCAGTGCACTCTCTGGAGTCTCTGCAGTGCATCACCAGTGGTGCCAGTGCACTCTGTGGACTCACTGTACTGCATCCCCAGTGGTGCCAGTGCACTCTCTGGACTCACTGCACTGCATCCCCAGTGGTGCCAGTGCACTCTCTGGACTCACTGCAGTGCATCCCCAGTGGTGCCTGTGCACTCTCTGGACTCACTGCACTGCATCCCCAGTGGTGCCAGTGCACTCTCTAGAGTCACTGCAGTGCATCCCCAGTGGTGCCAGTGCACTCTCTGGACTCACTGCACTGCATCCCCAGATGTGCCAGTGTACTCTCTTTACTCACTGCACTGCATCCCCAGTGGTGCCAGTGCACTCTCTGGACTCACCGCACTGCATCCAGAGTGGTGCCAGTGCACTCTCCGGACTCACTGCAGTGCATCCCCAGTGGTGCCAGTGCACTCTCTGGACTCACTGCACTGCATCCCCAGATGTGCCAGTGTACTCTCTGGACTCACTGCACTGCATCCCCAGTGGTGCCAGTGCACTCTCTGGAGTCACCGCACTGCATCCAGAGTGGTGCCAGTGCACTCTCCGGACTCACTGCAGTGCATCCCCAGTGGTGCCAGTGCACTCTCTGGACTAACTGAACTGAATCCCCAATTGATCCAGTGCACTCTCTGGACTCACTGCAGTGCATCCCCAGTGGGGCCAGTGCACTCTCTGGAGTCATTTCAGTGCATCCCCAGTGGTGCTAGTGCACTCTATGGACTCACTGCAGTGCATCCCCAGTGGTGCCAGTGCACTCTCTGGACTCACTGCAGTGCATCCCCAGTGGTGCCAATGCACTCTCTGGACTCACTGCACTGCATCCCCAAGGTGCCAGTGCACTCTCTGCACTCACTACACTGCATTCCCAGTGGTGCCAGTGCACTCTCTGGACTCACTGCACTGCATCCCCAGTGGTGCCAGTTCACTCTCTGGACTCACAGCAGTGCATTCCCAGTGGTGCCAGTGCACTCTCTGGACTCACTGCACTGCATCCCCAGTGGTGCCAGTGCACTATCTGGACTCAATGCACTGCATCCCCAGTGGTGCCAGTGCACTCTCTGGACTCACTGCAGTGCATCCCCAGTGGTGCCAGTGCACTCTCTGGACTCACTGCAGTGCATCCCCAGTGGTGCCAGTGCACTCTCTGGACTCATTGCACTGCATCCCCAGTGGTGCCAGTGCACTCTCTGGAGTCTCTGCAGTGCATCCCCAGTGGTGCCAGTGCACTCTGTGGACTCAGTGTACTGCATCTCCAGTGGTGCCAGTGCACTCTCTGGACTCACAGCACTGCATCCCCAGTGGTGCCATTGCACTCTCTGGACTCACTGCAGTACATCCCCAATTGTGCCAGTGTACTCTCTGCACTCACTGCAGTGCATCCCCAGTGGTGCCAGTGCACTCTCTGGACTCACTGCACTGCATCCCCAGTGGTGCCAGTGCACTCTCTTTAGCCTCTGCAGTGCATCTCCAGTGGTGCCAGTGCGCTCTCTGGACTCACTGCACTGCATCCCCAGTGGTGCCAGTGCACTCTCTGGACTAAGTGAACTGCATCCCCAATTGATCCAGTGCACTCTCTGGACTCACTGCACTGCATCCCCAGTGGTGCCAGTGCACTCTCTGGAGTCACTGCAGTGCATCCCCAGTGGTCCCAGTGCACTCTGTGGACTCACTGTACTGCATCCACAGTGGTGCCAGTGCACTCTCTGGACTCACCGCACTGCATCCCCAGTGGTGCCAGTGCACTCTCTGGACTCACTGCACTGCATTCCCAGTGGTGCCAGTACTCTATCTGGACTCACAGCACTGCATCCCCAGTGGTGCCAGTGCACTCTCTGGACTCACTGCACTGCATCCCCAGTGGTGCCAGTGCACTCTCTGGACTAACTGAACTGCATCCCCAATTGATCCAGTGCACTCTCTGGACTCACTGCACTGCATCCCCAGTGGTGCCAGTGCACTCTCTGGAGTCACTGCAGTGCATCCCCAGTGGTCCCAGTGCACTCTGTGGACTCACTGTACTGCATCCACAGTGGTGCCAGTGCACTCTCTGGACTCACCGCACTGCATCCCCAGTGGTGCCAGTGCACTCTCTGGACTCACTGCACTGCATTCCCAGTGGTGCCAGTACTCTATCTGGACTCACAGCACTGCATCCCCAGTGGTGCCAGTGCACTCTCTGGACTCACTGCACTGCATCCCCAGTGGTGCCAGTGCACTCTCTGGACTCACTGCACTGCATCACCAGTGGTGCCAGTGCACTCTCTGGAGTCACTGCACTGCATCCCCAGTGGTGCCAGTGCACTCTCTGGACTCACTGCACTGCATCCCCAGTGGTGCCAGTGCACTCTCTGGACTTACAGCACTGAATCCCCATTGGTGCCAGTGCACTCTCTGGACTCACTGCGCTGCATCCCCAGTGGTGCCAGTGCACTCTCTGGACTCACTGCAGTGCATCCCCAGTGGTGCCAGTGCACTCTCTGTAGTAATTGCGCTGCATCCCCAGTGGTGCCAGGGCACTCTCTGGACTCACTGCACTGCATCACCAGTGGTGCCAGTGCACTCTCTGGAGTCACTGCAGTGCTTCCCCAGTGGTGCCAGTGCACTCTCTGGACTCACTGCACTGCATCCCCAGTGGTGCCGGTGCACTCTCTAGAGTCACTGCAGTGCATCCCCAGTGGTGCCAGTGCACTCTCTGCAGTCTCTGCAGTGCATCTCCAGTGGTGCCAGGGCACTCTCTGGACTCACCGCACTGCATCCAGAGTGGTGCCAGTGCACTCTCTGGACTCACTGCAGTGCATCCCCAGTGGTGCCAGTGCACTCTCTGGACTCACTGCACTGCATCCCCAGTGGTGCCAGTGCACTCTATGGACTCACTGCAGTGCATCCCCAGTGGTGCCAGTGCACTCTCTGGACTCACTGCAGTGCATCCCCAGTGGTGCCAATTCACTCTCTGGACTCACTGCACTGCATCCCCAAGGTGCAAGTGCACTCTCTGGACTCACTACACTGCATCCCCAGTGGTGCCAGTGCACTCTCTGGACTCACTGCAGTGCATCCCCAGTGGTGCCAGTGCACTCTCTGGACTCACTGCACTACATCCCCAGTGGTGCCAGTGCACTCTCTGGACTCACTGCACTGCATCACCAGTGGTGCCAGTGCACTCTCTGGAGTCACTGCACTGCATCCCCAGTGGTTCCAGTGCACTCTCTGGACTCACTGCACTGCATCCCCAGAGGTGTCAGTGCACTCTCTGGACTCACTGCACTACATCCCCAGTGGTGCCAGTGCACTCTCTGGAGTCTCTGCAGTGCATCCCCAGTGGTGCCAGTGCACTCTCTGGACTCACTGCACTGCATCCCCAGTGGTGCCAGTGCACTCTCTGGACTCACTGCAGTACATCCCCAATGGTGCCAGTGTACTCTCTGCACTCACTGCAGTGCATCCCCAGTGGTGCCAGTGCACTCTCTGGACTCACTGCAGTGCATCCCCAGTGGTGCCAGTTCACTCTCTGGAGTCACTGTACTGCATCCCCAGTGGTGCCAGTGCACTCTCTGGACTCACTGCAGTGCATCCCCAGTGGTGCCAGTGCACTCTCTGGACTAACTGAACTGCATCCCCAATTGATCCAGTGCACTCTCTGGACTCACTGCACTGCATCCCCAGTGGTGCCAGTGCACTCTCTGGAGTCACTGCAGTGCATCCCCCGTGCTGCCAGTGCACTCTCTGGACTCACTGCACTGCATCACCAGTGGTGCCAGTGCACTCTCTGGAGTCACTGCAGTGCATCCCCAGTGGTGCCAGTGTACTCTGTGGACTCACTGTACTGCATCCACAGTGGTGCCAGTGCACTCTCTGGACTCACCGCACTGCATCCAGAGTGGTGCCAGTGCACTCTCTGGACTCACTGCACTGCATCCCCAGAGGTGCCAGTGCACTCTCTGGACTCACTGCACTACATCCCCAGTGGTGCCAGTGCACTCTCTGGAGTCTCTGCAGTGCATCCCCAGTGGTGCCAGTGCACTCTCTGGACTCACTGTACTGCATCCCCAGTGGTGCCAGTGCACTCTCTGGACTCACTGCAGTACATCCCCAATGGTGCCAGTGTACTCTCTGAACTCACTGCAGTGCATCCCCAGTGGTGCCAGTGCACTCTCTGGACTCACTGCAGTGCATCCCCAGTGGTGCCAGTTCACTCTCTGGAGTCACTGTACTGCATCCCCAGTGGTGCCAGTGCACTCTCTGGACTCACTGCAGTGCATCCCCAGTGGTGCCAGTGCACTCTCTGGACTAACTGAACTGCATCCCCAATTGATCCAGTGCACTCTCTGGACTCACTGCACTGCATCCCCAGTGGTGCCAGTGCACTCTCTGGAGTCACTGCAGTGCATCCCCAGTGCTGCCAGTGCACTCTCTGGACTCACTGCACTGCATCCCCAGTGGTGCCAGTGCACTCTCTGGAATCACTGCAGTGCATCCCCAGTGGTGCCAGTGTACTCTGTGGACTCACTGTACTGCATCCCCAGTGGTGCCAGTGCACTCTCTGGACTCACCGCACTGCATCCAGAGTGGTGCCAGTGCACTCTCTGGACTCACTGCACTGCATTCCCAGTGGTGCCAGTGCACTCTCTGGACTAACTGTACTGCATCCCCAATTGATCCAGTGCACTCTCTGGACTCACTGCACTGCATCCCCAGTGGTGCCAGTGCACTCTCTGGACTCACTGCACTGCATCCCCAGTGGTGCCAGTGCTCTCTCTGGACTCACTGCACTGCATCCCCAGTGGTGCCAGTGCACTCTCTGGACTCACTGCACTGCATCACCAGTGGTGCTAGTGCACTCTCTGGACTCACTGCAGTGCATCCCCAGTGGTGCCAGTGCACTCTCTGGACTCACTGCACTGCATCCCCAGTGGTGCCAGTGCACTCTCTAGAGTCACTGCAGTGCATCCCCAGTGGTGCCAGTGCACGCTCTGGACTCACTGCACTGCATCCCCAGTGGTGCCAGTGCACTCTCTGGAGTTACTCCACTGCATCCCCAGTGGTGCCAGTGCACTCTCTGGACTCACCGCACTGCATCCCCAGTGGTGCCAGTGCACTCTCTGTAGTCATTGCGCTGCATCCCCAGTGGTACCAGTGCACTCTATGGACTCACTGCACTGCATCCCCAGTGGGGCCAGTGCACTCTCAGGAGTCATTTCAGTGCATCCCCAGTGGTGCCAGTCCACTCTCTGGACTCACTGCACTGCATCCCCAGTGGTGCCAGTGCACTCTCTGGACTCACTGCAGTGCATCCCCTGTGGTACCAATGCACTCTCTGGACTCACTGCACTGCATCCCCAAGGTGCCAGTGCACTCTCTGCACTCACTACACTGCATCCCCAGTGGTGCCAGTGCACTCTCTGGACTCACTGCACTGCATCTCCAGTGGTGCCAGTGCACTCTCTGGACTCACAGCAGTGCATTCCCAGTGGTGCCAGTGCACTCTCTGGACTCACTGCAGTGCATCCCCAGTGGTGCCAGTGCACTATCTGGACTCACTGCACTGCAACCCCAGTGCTGACAGTGCACTCTCTGGACTCACTGCACTGCATCCCCAGTGGTGTTAGTGCACTCTCTGGACTCACTGCAGTGCATCCCCAGTGGTGCCAGTGCACTCTCTGGACTCACTGCACTGCATCCCCAGTGGTGCCAGTGCACTCTCTGGAGTCTCTGCAGTGCATCCCCAGTGGTGCCAGTGCACTCTGTGGACTCACTGTACTGCATCCCCAGTGGTGCCAGTGCACTCTCTGGACTCACTGCAGTACATCCCCAATGGTGCCAGTGTACTCTCTGCACTCACTGCACTGCATCCCCAGTGGTGCCAGTGCACTCTCTGGACTCACTGCACTGCATCCCCAGTGGTGCCAGTTCACTCTCTGGAGTCACTGTACTGCATCCCCAGTGGTGCCAGTGCACTCTCTGGACTCACTGCAGTGCATCCCCAGTGGTGCCAGTTCACTCTCTGGAGTCACTGTACTGCATCCCCAGTGGTGCCAGTGCACTCTCTGGACTCACTGCACTGCATCCCCAGTGGTGCCAGTGCACTCTCTGGACTCACTGCACTGCATCCCCAGTGGTGCCAGTGCACTCTGTGGACTCACTGTACTGCATTCCCAGTGGTGCCAGTGCACTCTCTGGACTAACTGAACTGCATCCCCAATTGATCCAGTGCACTCTCTGGACTCACTGCACTGCATCCCCAGTGGTGCCAGTGCACTCTCTGGAGTCACTGCAGTGCATCCCCAGTGGTCCCAGTGCACTCTGTGGACTCACTGTACTGCATCCACAGTGGTGCCAGTGCACTCTCTGGACTCACCGCACTGCATCCCCAGTGGTGCCAGTGCACTCTCTGGACTCACTGCACTGCATTCCCAGTGGTGCCAGTACTCTCTCTGGACTCACAGCACTGCATCCCCAGTGGTGCCAGTGCACTCTCTGGACTCACTGCACTGCATCACCAGTGGTGCCAGTGCACTCTCTGGACTCACTGCACTGCATCCCCAGTGGTGCCAGTGCACTCTCTGGACTCACTGCACTGCATCACCAGTGGTGCCAGTGCACTCTCTGGAGTCACTGCACTGCATCCCCAGTGGTGCCAGTGCACTCTCTGGACTCACTGCACTGCATCCCCAGTGGTGCCAGTGCACTCTCTGGACTTACAGCACTGCATCCCCATTGGTGCCAGTGCACTCTCTGGACTCACTGCGCTGCATCCCCAGTGGTGCCAGTGCACTCTCTGGATTCACTGCAGTGCATCCCCAGTGGTGCCAGTGCACTCTCTGTAGTAATTGCGCTGCATCCCCAGTGGTGCCAGGGCACTCTCTGGACTCACTGCACTGCATCCCCAGTGGTGCCAGTGCACTCTCTGGAGTCACTGCAGTGCTTCCCCAGTGGTGCCAGTGCACTCTCTGGACTCACTGCACTGCATCCCCAGTGGTGCCGGTGCACTCTCTAGAGTCACTGCAGTGCATCCCCAGTGGTGCCAGTGCACTCTCTGCAGTCTCTGCAGTGCATCTCCAGTGGTGCCAGGGCACTCTCTGGACTCACCGCACTGCATCCAGAGTGGTGCCAGTGCACTCTCTGGACTCACTGCAGTGCATCCCCAGTGGTGCCAGTGCACTCTCTGGACTCACTGCACTGCATCCCCAGTGGTGCCAGTGCACTCTATGGACTCACTGCAGTGCATCCCCAGTGGTGCCAGTGCACTCTCTGGGCTCACTGCAGTGCATCCCCAGTGGTGCCAATTCACTCTCTGGACTCACTGCACTGCATCCCCAAGGTGCAAGTGCACTCTCTGGACTCACTACACTGCATCCCCAGTGGTGCCAGTGCACTCTCTGGACTCACTGCAGTGCATCCCCAGTGGTGCCAGTGCACTCTCTGGACTCACTGCACTACATCCCCAGTGGTGCCAGTGCACTCTCTGGACTCACTGCACTGCATCACCAGTGGTGCCAGTGCACTCTCTGGAGTCACTGCACTGCATCCCCAGTGGTTCCAGTGCACTCTCTGGACTCACTGCACTGCATCCCCAGAGGTGTCAGTGCACTCTCTGGACTCACTGCACTGCATCCCCAGTGGTGCCAGTGCACTCTCTGGAGTCTCTGCAGTGCATCCCCAGTGGTGCCAGTGCACTCTCTGGACTCACTGCACTGCATCCCCAGTGGTGCCAGTGCACTCTCTGGACTCACTGCAGTACATCCCCAATGGTGCCAGTGTACTCTCTGCACTCACTGCAGTGCATCCCCAGTGGTGCCAGTGCACTCTCTGGACTCACTGCAGTGCATCCCCAGTGGTGCCAGTTCACTCTCTGGAGTCACTGTACTGCATCCCCAGTGGTGCCAGTGCACTCTCTGGACTCACTGCAGTGCATCCCCAGTGGTGCCAGTGCACTCTCTGGACTAACTGAACTGCATCCCCAATTGATCCAGTGCACTCTCTGGACTCACTGCACTGCATCCCCAGTGGTGCCAGTGCACTCTCTGGAGTCACTGCAGTGCATCCCCCGTGCTGCCAGTGCACTCTCTGGACTCACTGCACTGCACCACCAGTGGTGCCAGTGCACTCTCTGGAGTCACTGCAGTGCATCCCCAGTGGTGCCAGTGTACTCTGTGGACTCACTGTACTGCATCCACAGTGGTGCCAGTGCACTCTCTGGACTCACCGCACTGCATCCAGAGTGGTGCCAGTGCACTCTCTGGACTCACTGCACTGCATCCCCAGAGGTGCCAGTGCACTCTCTGGACTCACTGCACTACATCCCCAGTGGTGCCAGTGCACTCTCTGGAGTCTCTGCAGTGCATCCCCAGTGGTGCCAGTGCACTCTCTGGACTCACTGTACTGCATCCCCAGTGGTGCCAGTGCACTCTCTGGACTCACTGCAGTACATCCCCAGTGGTGCCAGTGTACTCTCTGAACTCACTGCAGTGCATCCCCAGTGGTGCCAGTGCACTCTCTGGACTCACTGCAGTGCATCCCCAGTGGTGCCAGTTCACTCTCTGGAGTCACTGTACTGCATCCCCAGTGGTGCCAGTGCACTCTCTGGACTCACTGCAGTGCATCCCCAGTGGTGCCAGTGCACTCTCTGGACTAACTGAACTGCATCCCCAATTGATCCAGTGCACTCTCTGGACTCACTGCACTGCATCCCCAGTGGTGCCAGTGCACTCTCTGGAGTCACTGCAGTGCATCCCCAGTGCTGCCAGTGCACTCTCTGGACTCACTGCACTGCATCCCCAGTGGTGCCAGTGCACTCTCTGGAATCACTGCAGTGCATCCCCAGTGGTGCCAGTGTACTCTGTGGACTCACTGTACTGCATCCCCAGTGGTGCCAGTGCACTCCCTGGACTCACCGCACTGCATCCAGAGTGGTGCCAGTGCACTCTCTGGACTCACTGCACTGCATCCCCAGTGGGGCCAGTGCACTCTCAGGAGTCATTTCAGTGCATCCCCAGTGGTGCCAGTCCACTCTCTGGACTCACTGCACTGCATCCCCAGTGGTGCCAGTGCACTCTCTGGACTCACTGCAGTGCATCCCCTGTGGTACCAATGCACTCTCTGGACTCACTGCACTGCATCCCCAAGGTGCCAGTGCACTCTCTGCACTCACTACACTGCATCCCCAGTGGTGCCAGTGCACTCTCTGGACTCACTGCACTGCATCTCCAGTGGTGCCAGTGCACTCTCTGGACTCACAGCAGTGCATTCCCAGTGGTGCCAGTGCACTCTCTGGACTCACTGCAGTGCATCCCCAGTGGTGCCAGTGCACTATCTGGACTCACTGCACTGCAACCCCAGTGCTGACAGTGCACTCTCTGGACTCACTGCACTGCATCCCCAGTGGTGTTAGTGCACTCTCTGGACTCACTGCACTGCATCCCCAGTGGTGCCAGTGCACTCTCTGGACTCACTGCACTGCATCCCCAGTGGTGCCAGTGCACTCTCTGGAGTCTCTGCAGTGCATCCCCAGTGGTGCCAGTGCACTCTGTGGACTCACTGTACTGCATCCCCAGTGGTGCCAGTGCACTCTCTGGACTCACTGCAGTACATCCCCAATGGTGCCAGCGTACTCTCTGCACTCACTGCACTGCATCCCCAGTGGTGCCAGTGCACTCTCTGGACTCACTGCACTGCATCCCCAGTGGTGCCAGTTCACTCTCTGGAGTCACTGTACTGCATCCCCAGTGGTGCCAGTGCACTCTCTGGACTCACTGCAGTGCATCCCCAGTGGTGCCAGTTCACTCTCTGGAGTCACTGTACTGCATCCCCAGTGGTGCCAGTGCACTCTCTGGACTCACTGCACTGCATCCCCAGTGGTGCCAGTGCACTCTCTGGACTCACTGCACTGCATCCCCAGTGGTGCCAGTGCACTCTGTGGACTCACTGTACTGCATTCCCAGTGGTGCCAGTGCACTCTCTGGACTCACCGCACTGCATCCAGAGTGGTGCCAGTGCACTCTCTAGAGTCACTGCAGTGCATCCCCAGTGGTGCCAGTGCACTCTCTGGACTCACTGCAGTGCATCACCAGTGGTGCCAGTGCACTCTCTGCACTCACTGCAGTGCATCCCCAGTGGTGCCAGTGCACTCTGTGGACTCACTGCAGTGCATCCCCAGTGGTGCCAGTGCACTCTCTGGACTCACCGCACTGCATCCAGAGTGGTGCCAGTGCACTCTCTGGACTCACTGCACTGCATCCCCAGTGGTGCCAGTGCACTCTCTGGACTCACTGCACTGCATCCCCAGTGGTGCCAGTGCACTCTATGTAGTCATTGCGCTGCATCCCCAGTGGTGCCAGTGCACTCTCTGGACTCACTGCATTGCATCCCCAGTGGTGCCAGTGCACTCTCTGGACTCACTGCAGTGCATCCCCAGTGGTGCCAGTGCACTCTCTGGACTCACTGCACTGCATCCCCAGTGGTGCCAGTGCACTCTCTGGACTCACTGCACTGCATCCCCAGTGGTGCCAGTGCACTCTCTGGACTCACTGCACTGCATCCCCAGTGGTGCCAGTGCACTCTCTGGAGTGTCTGCAGTGCATCCCCAGTGGTGCCAGTGCACTCTCTGGACTCACTGTACTGCATCCCCAGTGGTGCCAGTGCACTCTCTGGACTCACTGCAGTGCATCCCCAGTGGTGCCATTGCACTCTCTGGACTCACTGCAGTACATCCCCAATGGTGCCAGTGTACTCTCTGCACTCACTGCAGTGCATCCCCAGTGGTGCCAGTGCACTCTCTGGACTCACTGCAGTCCATCCCCAGTGGTGCCAGTGCACTCACTGGAGTCACTGTACTGCATCCCCAGTGGTGCCAGTGCACTCTCTGGACTCACTGCACTGCATCCCCAGTGGTACCAGTGCACTCTCTGGACTAAGTGAACTGCATCCCCAATTGATCCAGTGCACTCTCTGGACTCACTGCACTGCATCCACAGTGGTGCCAGTGCACTCTCTGGACTCACCGCACTGCATCCAGAGTGGTGCCAGTGCACTCTCTGGACTCACTGCACTACATCCCCAGTGGTGCCGGTGCACTCTCTACAGTCACTGCAGTGCATCTCCAGTGGTGCCAGTGCACTCTCTGGAGTCTCTCCAGTGCATCCCCAGTGGTGCCAGTGCACTCTATGGACTCACTGTACTGCATCCCCAGTGGTGCCAGTGCACTCTCTGGACTCACTGCACTGCATCCCCAGTGGTGCCAGTGCACTCTCTGGACTCACTGCAGTACATCCCCAATGGTGCCAGTGTACTCTCTGCACTCACTGCAGTGCATCCCCAGTGGTGCCAGTGCACTCTCTGGACTCACTGCAGTGCATCCCCAGTGGTGCCAGTTCACTCTCTGGACTCACTGCACTGCATCCCCAGTGGTGCCAGTGCACTCTATGGACTCACTGCAGTGCAACCCCAGTGGTGCCAGTGCACTCTCTGGACTCAATGTACTGCATCCCCAGTGGTGCCAGTGCACTCTCTGGACTCACTGCACTGCATCCCCAGTGGTGCCAGTGCACTCTCTGGAGGCATAGCAGTGCATCCCCAGTGGTGCCAGTGCACTCTCTGGACTCACTGCAGTGCATCCCCAGTGGTGCCAGTGCACTCTCTGGACTCACTGCAGTGCATCCCCAGTGGTGCCAGTGCACTCTCTGGACTCACTGCAGTGCATCCCCAGTGGTGCCAGTGCACTCTCTGGACTCACTGCAGTGCATCCCCAGTGCTGCCAGTGCGCTCTCTGGACTCACAGCACTGCATCCCCAGTGGTGCCAGTGCTCTCTCTGTAGTCATTGCGCTGCATCCCCAGTGGTGCCAGTGCAATCTCTGGACTCACTGCACTGCATCCCCAGTGGGGCCAGTGCACTCTCTGGACTCACTGCAGTGCATCCCCAGTGGTGCCAGTGCACTCTATGGACTCACTGCAGTGCATCCCCAGTGGTGCCAGTGCACTCTCTGGACTCACTGCACTGCATCCCCAGTGCTGACAGTGCACTCTCTGGACTCACTGCACTACATCCCCAGTGGTGCCAGTGCACTATCTGGACTCACTGCACTGCATCCCCAGTGGTGCCAGTGCACTCTCTGGACTCACTGCACTGCATCCCCAGTGGTGCCAGTGCACTCTCTGGAGTCTCTGCAGTGCATCCCCAGTGGTGCCAGTGCACTCTGTGGACTCACTGTACTGCATCCCCAGTGGTGCCAGTGCACTCTCTGGACTCACTGCAGTACATCCCCAGTGGTGCCAGTGTACTCTCTGCACTCACTGCAGTGCATCCCCAGTGGTGCCAGTGCACTCTCTGGACTCACTGCACTGCATCCCCAGTGGTGCCAGTGCACTCTCTGGACTAACTGAACTGCATCCCCAATTGATCCAGTGCACTCTCTGGAGTCACTGCACTGCATCCCCAGTGGTGCCAGTGCACTCTCTGGAGTTACTGCAGTGCATCCCCAGTGGTGCCAGTGCACTCTGTGGACTCACTGTACTGCATCCACAGTGGTGCCAGTGCACTCTCTGGAGTCACCGCACTGCATCCAGAGTGGTGCCAGTGCACTCTCTGGACTCACTGCACTGCATCCCCAGTGGTGCCAGTGCACTCTCTGGACTCACTGCAGTACATCCCCAATGGTGCCAGTGTACTCTCTGCACTCACTGCAGTGCATCCCCAGTGGTGCCAGTGCACTCTCTGGACTCACTGCAGTGCATCCCCAGTGGTGCCAGTTCACTCTCTGGACTCACTGCACTGCATCCCCAGTGGTGCCAGTGCACTCTATGGACTCACTGCAGTGCAACCCCAGTGGTGCCAGTGCACTCTCTGGACTCAATGTACTGCATCCCCAGTGGTGCCAGTGCACTCTCTGGACTCACTGCACTGCATCCCCAGTGGTGCCAGTGCACTCTCTGGAGGCATAGCAGTGCATCCCCAGTGGTGCCAGTGCACTCTCTGGACTCACTGCAGTGCATCCACAGTGGTGCCAGTGCACTCTCTGGACTCACTGCAGTGCATCCCCAGTGGTGCCAGTGCACTCTCTGGACTCACTGCAGTGCATCCCCAGTGGTGCCAGTGCACTCTCTGGACTCACTGCAGTGCATCCCCAGTGCTGCCAGTGCGCTCTCTGGACTCACAGCACTGCATCCCCAGTGGTGCCAGTGCACTCTCTGTAGTCATTGCGCTGCATCCCCAGTGGTGCCAGTGCAATCTCTGGACTCACTGCACTGCATCCCCAGTGGGGCCAGTGCACTCTCTGGACTCACTGCAGTGCATCCCCAGTGGTGCCAGTGCACTCTATGGACTCACTGCAGTGCATCCCCAGTGGTGCCAGTGCACTCTCTGGACTCACTGCACTGCATCCCCAGTGCTGACAGTGCACTCTCTGGACTCACTGCACTACATCCCCAGTGGTGCCAGTGCACTATCTGGACTCACTGCACTGCATCCCCAGTGGTGCCAGTGCACTCTCTGGACTCACTGCACTGCATCCCCAGTGGTGCCAGTGCACTCTCTGGAGTCTCTGCAGTGCATCCCCAGTGGTGCCAGTGCACTCTGTGGACTCACTGTACTGCATCCCCAGTGGTGCCAGTGCACTCTCTGGACTCACTGCAGTACATCCCCAGTGGTGCCAGTGTACTCTCTGCACTCACTGCAGTGCATCCCCAGTGGTGCCAGTGCACTCTCTGGACTCACTGCACTGCATCCCCAGTGGTGCCAGTGCACTCTCTGGACTAACTGAACTGCATCCCCAATTGATCCAGTGCACTCTCTGGAGTCACTGCACTGCATCCCCAGTGGTGCCAGTGCACTCTCTGGAGTTACTGCAGTGCATCCCCAGTGGTGCCAGTGCACTCTGTGGACTCACTGTACTGCATCCACAGTGGTGCCAGTGCACTCTCTGGAGTCACCGCACTGCATCCAGAGTGGTGCCAGTGCACTCTCTGGACTCACTGCACTGCATCCCCAGTGGTGCCAGTGCACTCTCTGGACTCACTGCAGTGCATCCCCAGTGGTGCCAGTGCGCTCTCTGGACTCACTGCAGTGCATCCCCAGTGGTGCCAGTGCACTCTCTGGACTCACTGCACTGCATCCCCAGTGGTGCCAGTGCACTCTCTGCACTCACTGCACTGCATCCCTAGTGGTGCCAGTGCACTCTCTGGACTCACTCCACTGCATCCCCAGTGGTGCCAGTGCACTCTCTGGACTAACTGAACTGCATCCCCAATTGATACAGTGCACTCTCTGGACTCACTGCACTGCATCCCCAGTGGTGCCAGTGCACTCTCTGGAGTCACTGCACTGCATCCCCAGTGGTGCCAGTGCACTCTCTGGAGTTACTGCAGTGCATCCCCAGTGGTGCCAGTGCACTCTGTGGACTCACTGTACTGCATCCACAGTGGTGCCAGTGCACTCTCTGGAGTCACCGCACTGCATCCAGAGTGGTGCCAGTGCACTCTCTGGACTCACTGCACTGCATCCCCAGTGGTGCCAGTGCACTCTCTGGACTCACTGTACTGCATCCCCAGTGGTGCCAGTGCACTCTCTGGACTCACTGCAGTGCATCCCCAGTGGTGCCATTGCACTCTCTGGACTCACTGCAGTACATCCCCAATGGTGCCAGTGTACTCTCTGCACTCACTGCAGTGCATCCCCAGTGGTGCCAGTGCACTCTCTGGACTCACTGCAGTCCATCCCCAGTGGTGCCAGTGCACTCACTGGAGTCACTGTACTGCATCCCCAGTGGTGCCAGTGCACTCTCTGGACTCACTGCACTGCATCCCCAGTGGTACCAGTGCACTCTCTGGACTAAGTGAACTGCATCCCCAATTGATCCAGTGCACTCTCTGGACTCACTGCACTGCATCACCAGTGGTGCCAGTGCACTCTCTGGAGTCACTGCAGTGCATCCCCAGTGGTCCCAGTGCACTCTGTGGACTCGCTGTACTGCATCCACAGTGGTGCCAGTGCACTCTCTGGACTCACCGCACTGCATCCAGAGTGGTGCCAGTGCACTCTCTGGACTCACTGCACTACATCCCCAGTGGTGCCGGTGCACTCTCTACAGTCACTGCAGTGCATCTCCAGTGGTGCCAGTGCACTCTCTGGAGTCTCTCCAGTGCATCCCCAGTGGTGCCAGTGCACTCTATGGACTCACTGTACTGCATCCCCAGTGGTGCCAGTGCACTCTCTGGACTCACTGCACTGCATCCCCAGTGGTGCCAGTGCACTCTCTGGACTCACTGCAGTACATCCCCAATGGTGCCAGTGTACTCTCTGCACTCACTGCAGTGCATCCCCAGTGGTGCCAGTGCACTCTCTGGACTCACTGCAGTGCATCCCCAGTGGTGCCAGTTCACTCTCTGGACTCACTGCACTGCATCACCAGTGGTGCCAGTGCACTCTATGGACTCACTGCAGTGCAACCCCAGTGGTGCCAGTGCACTCTCTGGACTCAATGTACTGCATCCCCAGTGGTGCCAGTGCACTCTCTGGACTCACTGCACTGCATCCCCAGTGGTGCCAGTGCACTCTCTGGAGGCATAGCAGTGCATCCCCAGTGGTGCCAGTGCACTCTCTGGACTCACTGCAGTGCATCCCCAGTGGTGCCAGTGCACTCTCTGGACTCACTGCAGTGCATCCCCAGTGGTGCCAGTGCACTCTCTGGACTCACTGCAGTGCATCCCCAGTGGTGCCAGTGCACTCTCTGGACTCACTGCAGTGCATCCCCAGTGCTGCCAGTGCGCTCTCTGGACTCACAGCACTGCATCCCCAGTGGTGCCAGTGCACTCTCTGTAGTCATTGCGCTGCATCCCCAGTGGTGCCAGTGCAATCTCTGGACTCACTGCACTGCATCCCCAGTGGGGCCAGTGCACTCTCTGGACTCACTGCAGTGCATCCCCAGTGGTGCCAGTGCACTCTATGGACTCACTGCAGTGCATCCCCAGTGGTGCCAGTGCACTCTCTGGAGTCACTGCACTGCATCCCCAGTGCTGACAGTGCACTCTCTGGACTCACTGCACTACATCCCCAGTGGTGCCAGTGCACTATCTGGACTCACTGCACTGCATCCCCAGTGGTGCCAGTGCACTCTCTGGATTCACTGCACTGCATCCCCAGTGGTGCCAGTGCACTCTCTGGAGTCTCTGCAGTGCATCCCCAGTGGTGCCAGTGCACTCTGTGGACTCACTGTACTGCATCCCCAGTGGTGCCAGTGCACTCTCTGGACTCACTGCAGTACATCCCCAGTGGTGCCAGTGTACTCTCTGCACTCACTGCAGTGCATCCCCAGTGGTGCCAGTGCACTCTCTGGACTCACTGCACTGCATCCCCAGTGGTGCCAGTGCACTCTCTGGACTAACTGAACTGCATCCCCAATTGATCCAGTGCACTCTCTGGAGTCACTGCACTGCATCCCCAGTGGTGCCAGTGCACTCTCTGGAGTTACTGCAGTGCATCCCCAGTGGTGCCAGTGCACTCTGTGGACTCACTGTACTGCATCCACAGTGGTGCCAGTGCACTCTCTGGAGTCACCGCACTGCATCCAGAGTGGTGCCAGTGCACTCTCTGGACTCACTGCACTGCATCCCCAGTGGTGCCAGTGCACTCTCTGGACTCACTGCAGTGCATCCCCAGTGGTGCCAGTGCGCTCTCTGGACTCACTGCAGTGCATCCCCAGTGGTGCCAGTGCACTCTCTGGACTCACTGCACTGCATCCCCAGTGGTGCCAGTGCACTCTCTGCACTCACTGCACTGCATCCCTAGTGGTGCCAGTGCACTCTCTGGACTCACTCCACTGCATCCCCAGTGGTGCCAGTGCACTCTCTGGACTAACTGAGCTGCATCCCCAATTGATCCAGTGCACTCTCTGGACTCACTGCACTGCATCCCCAGTGGTGCCAGTGCACTCTCTGGAGTCACTGCAGTGCATCCCCAGTGGTGCCAGTGCACTCTGTGGACTCACTGTACTGCATCCACAGTGGTGCCAGTGCACTCTCTGGAGTCACCGCACTGCATCCAGAGTGGTGCCAGTGCACTCTCTGTCGTCATTGCGCTGCATCCCCAGTGGTGCCAGGGCTCTCTCTGGACTCACTGCACTGCATCACCAGTGGTGCCAGTGCACTCTCTGGAGTCACTGCAGTGCTTCCCCAGTGGTGCCAGTGCACTCTCTGGACTCACTGCACTGCATCCCCAGTGGTGCCGGTGCACTCTCTACAGTCACTGCAGTGCATCTCCAGTGGTGCCAGTGCACTCTCTGGAGTCTCTGCAGTGCATCCCCAGTGGTGCCAGTGCACTCTATGGACTCACTGTACTGCATCCCCAGTGGTGCCAGTGCACTCTCTGGACTCACTGCACTGCATCCCCAGTGGTGCCAGTGCACTCTCTGGACTCACTGCAGTACATCCCCAGTGGTGCCAGTGTACTCTCTGCACTCACTGCAGTGCATCCCCAGTGGTGCCAGTGCACTCTCTGGACTCACTGCAGTGCATCCCCAGTGGTGCCAGTTCACTCTCTGGAGTCACTGTACTGCATCCCCAGTGGTGCCAGTGCACTCTATGGACTCACTGCACTGCATCCCCAGTGGTGCCAGTGCACTCTGTGGACTCACTGTACTGCATCCCCAGTGGTGCCAGTGCACTCTCTGGACTCACTGCACTGCATCCCCAGTGGTGCCAGTGCACTCTCTGGAGGCATAGCAGTGCATCCCCAGTGGTGCCAGTGCACTCTGTGGACTCACTGTACTGCATCCCCAGTGGCACCAGTGCACTCTCTGGACTCACCGCACTGCATCCAGAGTGGTGCCAGTGCACTCTCTGGACTCACTGCAGTGCATCCCCAGTGGTGCCAGTGCACTCTCTGGACTCACTGCACTGCATCCCCAGTGGTGCCAGTGCACTCTCTGGACTCACAGCACTGCATCCCCAGTGGTGCCAGTGCACTCTCTGTAGTCATTGCGCTGCATCCCCAGTGGTGCCAGTGCAATCTCTGGACTAACTGCACTGCATCCCCAGTGGGGCCAGTGCACTCTCTGGACTCACTGCAGTGCATCCCCAGTGGGGCCAGTGCACTCTATGGACTCACTGCAGTGCATCCCCAGTGGTGCCAGTGCACTCTCTGGACTCACTGCAGTGCATCCCCAGTGGTGCCAGTGCACTCTGTGGACTCACTGCACTACATCTCTAGTGGTGCCAGTGCACTCTCTGGACTCACTGCACTGCATCCCCAGTGCTGACAGTGCACTCTCTGGACTCACTGCACTGCATCCCCAGTGCTGACAGTGCACTCTCTGGACACACTGTACTGCATCCCCAGTGGTGCCAGTGCACTCTCTGGAGTCTCTGCAGTGCATCACCAGTGGTGCCAATGCACTCTGTGGACTCACTGTACTGCATCCCCAGTGTTGCCAGTGCACTCTCTGGACTCACTGCAGTACATCCCCAATGGTGCCAGTGTACTCTCTGCACTCACTGCAGTACATCCCCAGTGGTGCCAGTGCACTCTCTGGACTCACTGCACTGCATCCCCAGTGGTGCCAGTGCACTCTCTGCACTCACTGCACTGCATCCCCTATTGATCCAGTGCACTCTCTGGAGTCACTGCACTGCATCCCCAGTGGTGCCAGTGCACTCTCTGGAGTTACTGCACTGCATCCCCAGTGGTGCCAGTGCACTCTGTGGACTCACTGTACTGCATCCACAGTGGTGCCAGTGCACTCTCTGGACTCACCGCACTGCATCCAGAGTGGTGCCAGTGCACTCTCTGGACTCACCGCACTGCATCCCCAGTGGTGCCAGTGCACTCTCTGGACTCACTGCAGTGCATCCCCAGTGGTGCCAGTGCACTCTCTGGACTTACAGCACTGCATCCCCAGTGGTTCCAGTGCACTCTCTGGACTCACTGCTCTGCATCCCCAGTGGTGCCAGTGCACTCTCTGGAGTCACTGCAGTGCTTCCCCAGTGGTGCCAGTGCACTCTCTGGACTCACTGCTCTGCATCCCCAGTGGTGCCAGTGCACTCTCTGGAGTCACTGCAGTGCTTCCCCAGTGGTGCCAGTGCACTCTCTGGACTCACTGCAGTGCATCCCCAGTGGTGCCAGCGCACTCTCTGGAGTCTCTGCAGTGCATCCCCAGTGGTGCCAGTGCACTCTGTGGACTCACTGTACTGCATCCCCAGTGGTGCCAGTGCACTCTCTGGACTCACTACACTGCATCCCCAGTGGTGCCAGTGCACTCTCTGGACTCACTGCAGTACATCCCCAATGGTGCCAGTGTACTCTCTGCACTCACTGCAGTGCATCCCCAGTGGTGCCAGTGCACTCTCTGGAGTCACTGTACTGCATCCCCAGTGGTGCCAGTGCACTCTCTGGACTCACTGCAGTGCATCCCCAGTGGTGCCAGTGCACTCTCTGGACTAACTGAACTGCATCCCCAATTGATCCAGTGCACTCTCTGGACTCACAGCACAGCATCCCCAGTGATGCCAGTGCACTCTCTGGACTCACTGCAGTGCATCCCCAGTGGTGCCAGTGCACTCTCTGGACTCACTGCACTGCATCACCAGTGGTGCCAGTGCACTCTCTGGACTCACAGCACTGCATCCCCAGTGGTGCCAGTGCACTCTCTGTAGTCATTGCGCTGCATCCCCAGTGGTACCAGTGCACTCTCTGGACTCACTGCACTGCATCCCCAGTGGGGCCAGTGCACTCTCAGGAGTCATTTCAGTGCATCCCCAGTGGTGCCAGTGCACTCTATGGACTCACTGCAGTGCATCCCCAGTGGTGCCAGTGCACTCTCTGGACTCACTGCAGTGCATCCCCAGTGGTGCCAATGCACTCTCTGGACTCACTGCACTGCATCCCCAGTGGTGCCAGTGCACTCTCTGGAGTCTCTGCAGTGCATCCCCAGTGGTGCCAGTGCACTCTGTGGACTCACTGTACTGCATCCCCAGTGGTGCCAGTGCACTCTCTGGACTCACTGCAGTACATCCCCAATGGTGCCAGTGTACTCTCTGCACTCACTGCAGTGCATCCCCAGTGGTGCCAGTGCACTCTCTGGACTCACTGCAGTGCATCCCCAGTGGTGCCAGTTCACTCTCTGGAGTCACTGTACTGCATCCCCAGTGGTGCCAGTGCACTCTCTGGACTCACTGCACTGCATCCCCAGTGGTGCCAGTGCACTCTCTGGACTCACTGCTCTGCATCCCCAGTGGTGCCAGTGCACTCTCTGCACTCACTGCAGTGCATCCCCAGTGGTGCCAGTGCACTCTCTGGAGTCTCTGCAGTGCATCCCCAGTGGTGCCAGTGCACTCTCTGGACACACTGCACTGCATCCCCAGTGGTGCCAGTGCACTCTCTGGACTCACTGCACTGCATCCCCAGTGGTGCCAGTGCACTCTCTGGACTCACTGCAGTGCATCCCCAGTGGTGCCAGTGCACTCTCTGGACTCACTGCACTGCATCCCCAGTGGTGCCAGTGCACTCTCTGCACTCACAGCACTGCATCCCCAGTGGTGCCATTGCACTCTCTGGACTCACTGCAGTACATCCCCAATTGTGC
Source organism: Anser anser (assembly GCF_964211835.1). Lineage (NCBI taxonomy): Eukaryota > Metazoa > Chordata > Aves > Anseriformes > Anatidae > Anser > Anser anser. The sequence continues at coordinate 113,170 of NW_028153663.1, forward strand.
CAGTGTACTCTCTGCACTCACTGCAGTGCATCCCCAGTGGTGCCAGTGCACTCTCTGGACTCACTTCAGTGCATCCCCAGTGGTGCCAGTTCACTCTCTGGAGTCACTGTACTGCATCCCCAGTGGTGCCAGTGCACTCTCTGGACTCACTGCACTGCATCCCCAGTGGTGCCAGTGCACTCTCTGGAGTCTCTGCAGTGCATCCCCAGTGGTGCCAGTGCACTCTGTGGACTCACTGTACTGCATCCCCAGTGGTGCCAGTGCACTCTCTGTACTCACCGCACTGCATCCCCAGTGGTGCCAGTGCACTCTCTGGACTCACTGCAGTGCATCCACAGTGGTGCCAGTGCACTCTCTGGACTTACAGCACTGCATCCCCAGTGGTGCCAGTGCACTCTCTGGACTCACTGTACTGCATCCCCAGTGGTGCCAGTGCACTCTCTGTAGTCATTGCGCTGCATCCCCAGTGGTGCCAGTGCACTCTCTGGAGTCACTGCACTGCATCCCCAGTGGTGCCAGTGCACTCTCTGGAGTCACTGCAGTGCTTCCCCAGTGGTGCCAGTGCACTCTCTGGACTCACTGCAGTCCATCCCCAGTGGTACCGGTGCACTCTCTAGAGTCACTGCAGTGCATCCCCAGTGGTGCCAGTGCACTCTCTGGAGTCTCTGCAGTGCATCCCCAGTGGTGCCAGTGCACTCTGTGGACTCACTGTACTGCATCCCCAGTGGTGCCAGTGCACTCTCTGGACTCACTGCACTGCATCCCCAGTGGTGCCAGTGCACTCTCTGGACTCACTGCAGTATATCCCCAATGGTGCCAGTGTACTCTCTGCACTCACTGCAGTGCATCCCCAGTGGTGCCAGTGCACTCTCTGGACTCACTGCAGTACATCCCCAATGGTGCCAGTGTACTCTCTGCACTCACTGCAGTGCATCCCCAGTGGTGCCAGTGCACTCTCTGGACTCACTGCAGTGCATCCCCAGTGGTGCCAATGCACTCTCTGGACTCACTGTACTGCATCCCCAGTGGTGCCAGTGCACTCTCTGGACTCACTGCACTGCATCCAGAGTGGTGCCAGTGCACTCTCTGGACTAACTGAACTGCATCCCCAATTGATCCAGTGCACTCTCTGGACTCACTGCACTGCATCCCCAGTGGTGCCAGTGCACTCTCTGGAGTCACTGCAGTGCATCCCCAGTGCTGCCAGTGCACTCTGTGGACTCACTGTACTGCATCCCCAGTGGCGCCAGTGCACTCTCTGGACTCACCGCACTGCATCCCCAGTGGTGCCAGGGCACTCTCTGGACTCACTGCAGTGCATTCCCAGTGGTGCCAGTGCACTCTCTGGAGTCATTGCGCTGCATCCCCAGTGGTGCCAGTGCACTCTCTGGACTCACTGCACTGCATCCCCAGTGGGGCCAGTGCACTCTCTGGAGTCATTTCAGTGCATCCCCAATGGTGCCAGTGCACTCTATGGACTCACTGCAGTGCATCCCCAGTGGTGCCAGTGCACTCTCTGGACTCACTGCACTGCATCCCCAGTGGTGCCAGTGCACTCTCTGGACTCACTGCACTGCATCCCCAAGGTGCCAGTGCACTCTCTGCACTCACTACACTGCACCCCCATGGTGTCAGTGCACTCTCTGGACTCACTGCAGTGCATCCCCAGTGGTGCCAGTGCACTCTCTGGACTCACAACAGTGCATTCCCAGTGCTGACAGTGCACTCTCTGGACTCACTGCACTGCATCCCCAGTGGTGCCAGTGCACTCTGTGGACTCACTGCACTGCATCCCCAGTGGTGCCAGTGCACTCTCTGGAGTCTCTGCAGTGCATCCCCAGTGGTGCCAGTGCACTCTCTGGACTCACTGTACTGCATCCCCAGTGGTGCCAGTGCACTCTCTGGACTCACTGCACTGCATCCCCATTGGTGCCGGTGCACTCTCTGCACTCACTGCAGTGCATCCCCAGTGGTGCCAGTGCACTCTCTGGACTCACTGCAGTGCATCCCCAGTGGTACCAGTTCACTCTCTGGAGTCACTGTACTGCATCCCCAGTGGTGCCAGTGCACTCTCTGGACTCACTGCAGTGCATCCCCAGTGGTGCCAGTGCACTCTCTGGACTAACTGAACTGCATCCCCAATTGATCCAGTGCACTCTCTGGACTCACTGCACTGCATCCCCAGTGGTGCCAGTGCACTCTCTGGAGTCACTGCAGTGCATCCCCAGTGCTGCCAGTGCACTCTCTGGACTCACTGCACTGCATCACCAGTGGTGCCAGTGCACTCTCTGGACTCACTGCAGTGCATCCCCAGTGGTGCCAGTGCACTCTCTGCACTCACTGCACTGCATCCCCAGTGGTGCCAGTGCACTCTCTGGACTCACTGCAGTGCATCCCCAGTGGTGCCAGTACACTCTCTGGACTAACTGAACTGCATCATCAATTGATCCAGTGCACTCTCTGGACTCACTGCAGTGCATCCCCAGTGGTGCCAGTGCACTCTCTGGAGTCACTGCAGTGCATCGCCAGTGGTGCCAGTGCACTCTGTGGACTCACTGTACTGCATCCACAGTGGCGCCAGTGCACTCTCTGGACTCACCGCACTGCATCCAGAGTGGTGCCAGTGCACTCTCTGGACTCACTGCACTGCATCCCCAGTGGTGCCAGTGCACTCTCTGGACTCACTGCAGTGCATCCCCAGTGGTGCCAGTGCACTCTCTGGACTCACTGCACTGCATCCCCAGTGGTGCCAGTGCACTCTCTGGACTCACAGCACTGCATCCCCAGTGGTGCCAGTGCACTCTCTGGACTCACTACACTGCATCCCCAGTGGTGCCAGTGCACTCTCTGGACTCACTGCACTGCATCCCCAGTGGGGCCAGTGCACTCTATGGACTCACTGCAGTGCATCCCCTGTGGTGCCAGTGCACTCTCTGGACTCACTGCACTGCATCACCAGTGGATCCAGTGCACTCTCTGGACTCACTGCAGTGCATCCCCAGTGGTGCCAGTGCACTCTATGTAGTCATTGCGCTGCATCCCCATTAGTGCCAGTGCACTCTCTGGACTCACTGCAGTGCATCCCCAGTGGTGCCAGTGCACTCTCTGGACTCACTGCAGTGCATCCCCAGTGGTGCCAGTGCACTCTCTGGACTCACAGCACTGCATCCCCAGTGGTGCCAGTGCACTCTCTGGACTCACAGCAGTGCATCCCCAGTGGTGCCAGTGCACTCTCTGGACTCACTGCACTGCATCCCCAGTGGTGCCAGTGCACTCTCTGGACTCACTGCACTGCATCCCCAGTGGTGCCAGTGCACTCTCTGGAGTCTCTGCAGTGCATCCCCAGAGGTGCCAGTGCACTCTGTGGACTCACTGTACTGCATCCCCAGTGGTGCCAGTGCACTCTCTGGACTCACAGCACTGCATCCCCAGTGGTGCCATTGCACTCTCTGGACTCACTGCAGTACATCCCCAATGTTGCCAGTGTACTCTCTGCACTCACTGCAGTGCATCCCCAGTGGTGCCAGTGCACTCTCTGGACTCACTGCAGTCCATCACCAGTGGTGCCAGTGCACTCACTGGAGTCACTGTACTGCATCCCCAGTGGTGCCAGTGCACTCTCTGGACTCACTGCACTGCATCCCCAGTGGTGCCAGTGCTCTCTCTGGACTCACTGCACTGCATCCCCAGTGGTGCCAGTGCACTCTCTGCACTCACTGCACTGCATCCCCAGTGGTGCCAGTGCACTCTCTGGACTCACAGCACTGCATCCCCAGTGGTGCCAGTGCACTCTCTGTAGTCATTGCGCTGCATCCCCAGTGGTGCCAGTGCACTCTCTGGACTCACTGCACTGCATCCCCAGTGGGGCCAGTGCACTCTCTGGAGTCATTTCAGTGCATCCCCTGTGGTGCCAGTGCACTCTATGGACTCACTGCAGTGCATCCCCAGTGGTGCCAGTGCACTCTCTGGACTCACTGCACTGCATCCCCAGTGGTGCCAATGCACTCTCTGGACTCACTGCACTGCATCCCCAAGGTGCCAGTGCACTCTCTGGACTCACTGCACTGCATCCCCAGTGGGGCCAGTGCACTCTCTGGAGTCATTTCAGTGCATCCCCAGTGGTGCCAGTGCACTCTCTGGAGTCTCTGCAGTGCATCCCCAGTGGTGCCAGTGCACTCTGTGGACTCACTGTACTGCATCCCCAGTGGTGCCAGTGCACTCTCTGGACTCACTGCAGTACATCCCCAATGGTGCCAGTGTACTCTCTGCACTCACTGCAGTGCATCCCCAGTGGTGACAGTGCACTCTCTGGACTCACTGCAGTGCATCCCCAGTGGTGCCAGTTCACTCTCTGGAGTCACTGTACTGCATCCCCAGTGGTGCCAGTGCACTCTCTGGACTCACTGCACTGCATCCCCAGTGGTGCCAGTGCACTCTCTGGACTCACTGCAGTCCATCCCCAGTGGTGCCAGTGCACTCTCTGGACTCACAGCACTGCATCTCCAGTGCTGCCAGTGCACTCTCTGGAGTCACTGCAGTGCATCCCCAGTGGTGCCAGTGCACTCTGTGGACTCACTGTACTGCATCCACAGTGGTGCCATTGCACTCTCTGGACTCACCGCACTGCATCCAGAGTGGTGCCAGTGCACTCTCTGAACTCACTGCAGTGCATCCCCAGTGGTGCCAGTGCACTCTCTGGACTCACTGCACTGCATCCCCAGTGGTGCCAGTGCTCTCTCTGGACTCACTGCACTGCATCCCCAGTGGTGCCAGTGCACTCTCTGGACTCACTGCACTGCATCACCAGTGGATCCAGTGCACTCTCTGGACTCACTGCAGTGCATCCCCAGTGGTGCCAGTGCACTCTCTGGACTCACTGCACTGCATCCAGAGTGGTGCCAGTGCACTCTCTAGAGTCACTGCAGTGCATCCCCAGTGGTGCCAGTGCACTCTCTGGACTCACTGCACTGCATCACCAGTGGTGCCAGTGCACTCTCTGGAGTCACTGCACTGCATCCCCAGTGGTGCCAGTGCGCTCTGTGGACTCACTGCACTGCATCCCCAGTGGTGCCAGTGCACTCTCTGGACTCACCGCACTGAATCCCCAGTGGTGCCAGTGCACTCTCTGGACTCACTGCAGTGCATCCCCAGTGGTGCCAGTGCACTCTGTGGACTTACAGCACTGCATCCCCAGTGGTGCCAGTGCACTCTCTGGACTCACTGCGCTGCATCCCCAGTGGTGCCAGTGCACTCTCTGGATTCACTGTACTGCATCCCCAGTGGTGCCAGTGCACTCTCTGTAGTCATTGTGCTGCATCCCCAGTGGGGCCAGTGCACTCTCTGGAGTCACTGCACTGCATCCCCAGTGGTGCCAGTGCACTCTCTGGAGTCACTGCAGTGCTTCCCCAGTGGTGCCAGTGCACTCTCTGGACTCACTGCACTGCATCCCCAGTGGTGCCGGTGCACTCTCTAGAGTTACTGCAGTGCATCCCCAGTGGTGCCAGTGCACTCTCTGGAGTCTCTGCAGTGCATCCCCAGTGGTGCCAGTGCACTCTGTGGACTCACTGTACTGCATCCCCAGTGGTGCCAGTGCACTCTCTGGACTCACTGCACTGCATCCCCAGTGGTGCCAGTGCACTCTCTGGAGTCACTGCAGTGCTTCCCCAGTGGTGCCAGTGCACTCTCTGGACTCACTGCACTGCATCCCCAGTGGTGCCGGTGCACTCTCTAGAGTCACTGCAGTGCATCCCCAGTGGTGCCAGTGCACTCTCTGGAGTCTCTGCAGTGCATCCCCAGTGGTGCCAGTGCACTCTGTGGACTCACTGTACTGCATCCCCAGTGGTGCCAGTGCACTCTCTGGAGTCACTGTACTGCATCCCCAGTGGTGCCAGTGCACTCTCTGGACTCACTGCACTGCATCCCCAGTGGTGCCAGTGCACTCTCTGGAGTCACTGCAGTGCATCCCCAGTGCTGCCAGTGCACTCTGTGGACTCACTGTACTGCATCCCCAGTGGCGCCAGTGCACTCTCTGGACTCACCGCACTGCATCCCCAGTGGTGCCAGGGCACTCTCTGGACTCACTGCAGTGCATTCCCAGTGGTGCCAGTGCACTCTCTGGAGTCACTGCACTGCATCCCCAGTGGGGCCAGTGCACTCTCTGGAGTCATTTCAGTGCATCCCCAATGGTGCCAGTGCACTCTATGGACTCACTGCAGTGCATCCCCAGTGGTGCCAGTGCACTCTCTGGACTCACTGCAGTGCATCCCCAGTGGTGCCAGTGCACTCTCCGGACTCACTGCACTGCATCCCCAAGGTGCCAGTGCACTCTCTGCACTCACTACACTGCACCCCCGTGGTGTCAGTACACTCTCTGGACTCACTGCACTGCATCCCCAGTGGTGCCAGTGCACTCTGTGGACTCACTGCACTGCATCCCCAGTGGTGCCAGTGCACTCTCTGCAGTCTCTGCAGTGCATCCCCAGTGGTGCCAGTGCACTCTCTGGACTCACTGCAGTGCATCCCCAGTGGTGCCAGTGCACTCTCTGGACTCACTGCACTGCATCCCCATTGGTGCCGGTGCACTATGCACTCACTGCAGTGCATCCCCAGTGGTGCCAGTGCACTCTCTGGACTCACTGCAGTGCATCCCCAGTGGTACCAGTTCACTCTCTGGAGTCACTGTACTGCATCCCCAGTGGTGCCAGTGCACTCTCTGGACTCACTGCACTGCATCCCCAGTGGTGCCAGTGCACTCTCTGGACTAACTGAACTGCATCCCCAATTGATCCAGTGCACTCTCTGGACTCACTGCACTGCATCCCCAGTGGTGCCAGTGCACTCTCTGGAGTCACTGCAGTGCATCCCCAGTGCTGCCAGTACACTCTCTGGACTCACTGCACTGCATCACCAGTGGTGCCAGTGCACTCTCTGGAGTCACTGCAGTGCATCCCCAGTGGTGCCAGTGTACTCTGTGGACTCACTGTACTGCATCCCCAGTGGTGCCAGTGCACTCTCTGGACTCACTGCACTGCATCCCCAGTGGTGCCAGTGCACTCTCTAGAGTCACTGCAGTGCATCCCCAGTGGTGCCAGTGCACTCTCTGGACTCACTGAAGTGCATCCCCAGTGGTGCCAGTGCACTCTCTGGAGTTACTGCACTGCATCCCCAGTGGTGCCAGTGCACTCTCTGGACTCACCGCACTGCATCCCCTGTGGTGCCAGTGCACTCTCTGCACTCACTGAACTGCATCCCCAGTGGTGCCAGTGCACTCTCTGGACTCACTGCAGTCCATCCCCAGTGGTGCCAGTGCACTCTCTGGACTCACAGCACTGCATCCCCAGTGGTGCCAGGGCACTCTCTGGAGTCACTGCAGTGCATCCCCAGTGGTGCCAGTGCACTCTGTGGACTCACTGTACTGCATCCACAGTGGTGCCAGTGCACTCTCTGGACTCACCGCACTGCATCCAGAGTGGTGCCAGTGCACTCTCTGGACTCACTGCACTGCATCCCCAGTGGTGCCAGTGCACTCTGTGGACTCACTGTACTGCATCCACAGTGGTGCCAGTGCACTCTCTGGACTTACAGCACTGCATCCCCAGTGGTGCCAGTGCACTCTCTGGACTCACTGTACTGCATCCCCAGTGGTGCCAGTGCACTCTCTGTAGTCATTGCGCTGCATCCCCAGTGGTGCCAGTGCACTCTCTGGAGTCACTGCACTGCATCCCCAGTGGTGCCAGTGCACTCTCTGGAGTCACTGCAGTGCTTCCCCAGTGGTGCCAGTGCACTCTCTGGACTCACTGCACTGCATCCCCAGTGGTGCCGGTGCACTCTCTAGAGTCACTGCAGTGCATCCCCAGTGGTGCCAGTGCACTCTCTGGAGTCTCTGCAGTGCATCCCCAGTGGTGCCAGTGCACTCTGTGGACTCACTGTACTGCATCCCCAGTGGTGCCAGTGCACTCTCTGGACTCACTGCAGTGCATCCCCAGTGGTGCCAGTGCACTCTCTGGACTCACTGCAGTACATCCCCAATGGTGCCAGTGTACTCTCTGGACTCACTGCACTGCATCCCCAGTGGTGCCTGTGCACTCTCTGGACTCACTGCAGTGCATCCCCAGTGCTGCCAGTGCACTCTGTGGACTCACTGTACTGCATCCCCAGTGGCGCCAGTGCACTCTCTGGACTCACTGCACTGCATCCCCAGTGGTGCCAGTGCACTCTCTGGACTCACTACAGTGCATTCCCAGTGGTGCCAGTGCACTCTCTGGAGTCACTGCACTGCATCCCCAGTGGTGCCAGTGCACTCTCTGGACTCACTGCACTGCATCCCCAGTGGTGCCAGTGCACTCTCTGTAGTCATTGCACTGCATCACCAGTGGTACCAGTGCACTCTCTGGACTCACTGCACTGCATCCCCAGTGGGGCCAGTGCACTCTCTGGAGTCATTTCAGTGCATACCCAGTGGTGCCAGTGCACTCTATGGACTCACTGCAGTGCATCCCCAGTGGTGCCAGTGCACTCTCTGGACTAACTGCAGTGCATCCCCAGTGGTGCCAATGCACTCTCTGGACTCACTGCACTGCATCCCCAAGGTGCCAGAGCACTCTCTGCACTCACTACACTGCATCCCCAGTGGTGTCAGTGCACTCTCTGGACTCACTGCAGTGCATCCCCAGTGGTGCCAGTGCACTCTCTGGACTCACAACAGTGCATTCCCAGTGCTGACAGTGCACTCTCTGGACTCACTGCACTGCATCCCCAGTGGTGCCAGTGCACTCTGTGGACTCACTGTACTGCATCCCCAGTGGTGCCAGTGCACTCTCTGGACTCACTGCAGTGCATCCCCAGTGGTGCCAGTGCACTCTCTGGACTCACTGCAGTGCATCCCCAGTGGTGCCAGTTCACTCTCTGGAGTCACTGTACTGCATCCACAGTGGTGCCAGTGCACTCTCTGGACTCACTGCACTGCATCCCCAGTGGTGCCAGTGCACTCTCTGGAGTCACTGTACTGCATCCCCAGTGGTGCCAGTGCACTCTCTGGACTCACTGCACTGCATCCCCAGTGGTGCCAGTGCACTCTCTGGAGTCACTGCAGTGCATCCCCAGTGGTGCCAGTGCACTCTGTGGACTCACTGTACTGCATCCACAGTGGTGCCAGTGCACTCTCTGGACTCACCGCACTGCATCCAGAGTGGTGCCAGTGCACTCTCTGGACTCACTGCAGTGCATTCCCAGTGGTGCCAGTGCACTCTCTGCACTCACTGCACTGCATCCCCAGTGGTGCCAGTGCTCTCTCTGTACTCACTGCACTGCATCCCCAGTGGTGCCAGTGCACTCTCTGGACTCACTGCACTGCATCACCAGTGGATCCAGTGCACTCTCTGGACTCACTGCAGTGCATCCCCAGTGGTGCCAGTGCACTCTCTGGACTCACTGCACTGCATCCCCAGTGTTGCCAGTGCACTCTCTAGATTCACTGCAGTGCATCCCCAGTGGTGCCGGTGCACTCTCTAGAGTCACTGCAGTGCATCCCCAGTGGTGCCAGTGCACTCTCTGGACTCACTGCACTGCATCCCCAGTGGTGACAGTGCACTCTGTGGACTCACTGTACTGCATCCCCAGTGGTGCCAGTGCACTCTCTGGACTCACTACACTGCATCCCCAGTGGTGCCAGTGCACTCTCTGGACTCACTGCAGTACATCACCAATGGTGCCAGTGTACTCTCTGCACTCACTGCAGTGCATCCCCAGTGGTGCCAGTGCACTCTCTGGACTCACTGCAGTGCATCCCCAGTGGTGCCAGTGCACTCTCTGCACTCACTGCACTGCATCCCCAGTGGTGCCAGTGCACTCTCTGGACTCACTGCAGTGCATCCCCAGTGGTGCCAGTGCACTCTCTGGACTAACTGAACTGCATCCCCAATTGATCCAGTGCACTCTCTGGACTCACTGCACTGCATCCCCAGTGGTGCCAGTGCACTCTCTGGAGTCACTGCAGTGCATCGCCAGTGGTGCCAGTGCACTCTGTGGACTCACTGTACTGCATCCACAGTGGCGCCAGTGCACTCTCTGGACTCACTTCACTGCATCCCCAGTGGTGCCAGTGCACTCTCTGGAGTCACTGCAGTGCATCACCAGTGGTGCCAGTGCACTCTGTGGACTCACTGTACTGCATCCACAGTGGTGCCAGTGCACTCTCTGGACTCACCGCACTGCATCCAGAGTGGTGCCAGTGCACTCTCTGGACTCACTGCAGTGCATTCCCAGTGGTGCCAGTGCACTCTCTGCACTCACTGCACTGCATCCCCAGTGGTGCCAGTGCTCTCTCTGTACTCACTGCACTGCATCCCCAGTGGTGCCAGTGCACTCTCTGGACTCACTGCACTGCATCACCAGTGGATCCAGTGCACTCTCTGGACTCACTGCAGTGCATCCCCAGTGGTGCCAGTGCACTCTCTGGACTCACTGCACTGCATCCCCAGTGTTGCCAGTGCACTCTCTAGATTCACTGCAGTGCATCCCCAGTGGTGCCGGTGCACTCTCTAGAGTCACTGCAGTGCATCCCCAGTGGTGCCAGTGCACTCTCTGGACTCACTGCACTGCATCCCCAGTGGTGACAGTGCACTCTGTGGACTCACTGTACTGCATCCCCAGTGGTGCCAGTGCACTCTCTGGACTCACTACACTGCATCCCCAGTGGTGCCAGTGCACTCTCTGGACTCACTGCAGTACATCACCAATGGTGCCAGTGTACTCTCTGCACTCACTGCAGTGCATCCCCAGTGGTGCCAGTGCACTCTCTGGACTCACTGCAGTGCATCCCCAGTGGTGCCAGTGCACTCTCTGCACTCACTGCACTGCATCCCCAGTGGTGCCAGTGCACTCTCTGGACTCACTGCAGTGCATCCCCAGTGGTGCCAGTGCACTCTCTGGACTAACTGAACTGCATCCCCAATTGATCCAGTGCACTCTCTGGACTCACTGCACTGCATCCCCAGTGGTGCCAGTGCACTCTCTGGAGTCACTGCAGTGCATCGCCAGTGGTGCCAGTGCACTCTGTGGACTCACTGTACTGCATCCACAGTGGCGCCAGTGCACTCTCTGGACTCACTGCACTGCATCCCCAGTGGTGCCAGTGCACTCTCTGGACTCACTGCACTGCATCCCCAGTGGTGCCAGTGCACTCTCTGGACTCACTGCAGTGCATCCCCAGTGGTGCCAGTGCACTCTCTGGACTCACTGCACTGCATCCCCAGTGGTGCCAGTGCACTCTCTGGACTCACAGCACTGCATCCCCAGTGGTGCCAGTGCACTCTCTGGACTCACTACACTGCATCCCCAGTGGTGCCAGTGCACTCTCTGGACTCACTGCACTGCATCCCCAGTGGGGCCAGTGCACTCTCTGGAGTCATTTCAGTGCATCCCCAGTGATGCCAGTGCACTCTATGGACTCACTGCAGTGCATCCCCAGTGGTGCCAGTGCACTCTCTGGACTCACTGCAGTGCATCCCCAGTGGTGCCAATGCACTCTCTGGACTCACTGCACTGCATCCCCAAGGTGCCAGTGCACTCTCTGCACTCACTACACTGCATCCCCAGTGGTGCCAGTGCACTCTCTGGACTCACTGCAGTGCATCCCCAGTGGTGCCAGTGCACTCTCTGGACTCACAGCAGTGCATTCCCAGTGGTGCCAGTGCACTCTCTGGACTCACTGCACTGCATCCCCAGTGGTGCCAGTGCACTCTCTGGACTCACTGCACTGCATCCTCAGTGCTGACAGTGCACTCTCTGGACTCACTGCACTGCATCCCCAGTGGTGCCAGTGCACTCTCTGGACTCAATGCAGTGCATCCCCAGTGGTGCCAGTGCACTCTGTGGACTGACTGCACTGCATCCCCAGTGGTGCCACTGCACTCTCTGGACTCACCGCACTGCATCCCCAGTGGTGCCAGTGCACTCTGTGGACTCACTGTACTGCATCCCCAGTGGTGCCAGTGCACTCTCTGGACTCACTGCAGTACATCCCCAATGGTGCCAGTGTACTCTCTGCACTCACTGCAGTGCATCCCCAGTGGTGCCAGTGCACTCTCTGGACTCACTGCAGTGCATCCCCAGTGGTGCCAGTTCACTCTCTGGAGTCACTGTACTGCATCCCCAGTGGTGCCAGTGCACTCTCTGGACTCACTGAAGTGCATCCCCAGTGGTGCCAGTGCACTCTCTGGAGTCACTGCACTGCATCCCCACTGGTGCCAGTGCGCTCTGTGGACTAACTGTACTGCATCCACAGTGGTGCCAGTGCACTCTCTGGACTCACCGCACTGCATCCAGAGTGGTGCCAGTGCACTCTCTGGACTCACTGCACTGCATCCCCAGTGGTGCCAGTGCTCTCTCTGGACTCACTGCAATGCATCCCCAGTGGTGCCAGTGCACTCTCTGGACTCACTGCACTGCATCACCAGTGGATCCAGTGCACTCTCTGGACTCACTGCAGTGCATCCCCAGTGGTGCCAGTGCACTCTATGTAGTCATTGCGCTGCATCCCCAGTGGTGCCAGTGCACTCTCTGGACTCACTGCATTGCATCCCCAGTGGTGCCAGTGCACTCTCTGGACTCACTGCAGTGCATCCCCAGTGGTGCCAGTGCACTCTCTGGACTCACAGCACTGCATCCCCAGTGGTGCCAGTGCACTCTCTAGACTCACAGCAGTGCATCCCCAGTGGTGCCAGTGCACTCTCTGGACTCACTGCACTGCATCCCCAGTGGTGCCAGTGCACTCTCTGGACTCACTGCACTGCATCCCCAGTGGTGCCAGTGCACTCTCTGGAGTCACTGCAGTGCTTCCCCAGTGGTGCCAGTGCACTCTCTGGACTCACTGCACTGCATCCCCAGTGGTGCCGGTGCACTCTCTAGAGTCACTGCAGTGCATCCCCAGTGGTGCCAGTGCACTCTCTGGAGTCTCTGCAGTGCATCCCCAGTGGTGCCAGTGCACTCTGTGGACTCACTGTACTGCATCCCCAGTGGTGCCAGTGCACTCTCTGGACTCACTGCACTGCATCCCCAGTGGTGCCAGTGCACTCTCTGGACTCACCGCACTGCATCCCCAGTGGTGCCAGTGCACTCTCTGGACTCACTGCACTGCATCCCCAGTGGTGCCAGTGCACTCTGTGGACTTACAGCACTGCATCCCCAGTGGTGCCAGTGCACTCTCTGGACTCACTGCGCTGCATCCCCAGTGGTGCCAGTGCACTCTCTGGATTCACTGTACTGCATCCCCAGTGGTGCCAGTGCACTCTCTGTAGTCATTGCGCTGCATCCCCAGTGGTGCCAGTGCACTCTCTGGAGTCACTGCAGTGCTTCCCCAGTGGTGCCAGTGCACTCTCTGGACTCACTGCACTGCATCCCCAGTGGTGCCGGTGCACTCTCTAGAGTTACTGCAGTGCATCCCCAGTGGTGCCAGTGCACTCTCTGGAGTCTCTGCAGTGCATCCCCAGTGGTGCCAGTGCACTCTGTGGACTCACTGTACTGCATCCCCAGTGGTGCCAGTGCACTCTCTGGACTCACTGCACTGCATCCCCAGTGGTGCCAGTGCACTCTCTGGAGTCACTGCAGTGCTTCCCCAGTGGTGCCAGTGCACTCTCTGGACTCACTGCACTGCATCCCCAGTGGTGCCGGTGCACTCTCTAGAGTCACTGCAGTGCATCCCCAGTGGTGCCAGTGCACTCTCTGGAGTCTCTGCAGTGCATCCCCAGTGGTGCCAGTGCACTCTCTGGACTCACTGTACTGCATCCCCAGTGGTGCCAGTGCACTCTCTGGACTCACTGCAGTGCATCCCCAGTGGTGCCAGTGCACTCTCTGGACTCACTGCAGTGCATCCCCAGTGGTGCCAGTTCACTCTCTGGAGTCACTGTACTGCATCCCCAGTGGTGCCAGTGCACTCTCTGGACTCACTGCACTGCATCCAGAGTCGTGCCAGTGCACTCTCTGGACTAACTGAACTGCATCCCCAATTGATCCAGTGCACTCTCTGGACTCACTGCACTGCATCCCCAGTGGTGCCAGTGCACTCTCTGGAGTCACTGCAGTGCATCCCCAGTGCTGCCAGTGCACTCTGTGGACTCACTGTACTGCATCCCCAGTGGTGCCAGTGCACTCTCTGGACTCACCGCACTGCATCCCCAGTGGTGCCAGGGCACTCTCTGGACTCACTGCAGTGCATTCCCAGTGGTGCCAGTGCACTCTCTGGAGTCACTGCACTGCATCCCCAGTGGTGCCAGTGCACTCTCTGGACTCACTGCACTGCATCCCCAGTGGGGCCAGTGCACTCTCTGGAGTCATTTCAGTGCATCCCCAATGGTGCCAGTGCACTCTATGGACTCACTGCAGTGCATCCCCAGTGGTGCCAGTGCACTCTCTGGACTCACTGCACTGCATCCCCAGTGGTGCCAGTGCACTCTCTGGACTCACTGCACTGCATCCCCAAGGTGCCAGTGCACTCTCTGCACTCACTACACTGCACCCCCGTGGTGTCAGTGCACTCTCTGGACTCACTGCAGTGCATCCCCAGTGGTGCCAGTGCACTCTCTGGACTCACCGCACTGCATCCCCTGTGGTGCTAGTGCACTCTCTGCACTCACTGAACTGCATCCCCAGTGGTGCCAGTGCACTCTCTGGACTCACTGCACTGCATCCCCAGTGGTGCCAGTGCACTCTCTGCAGTCTCTGCAGTGCATCCCCAGTGGTGCCAGTGCACTCTCTGGACTCACTGTACTGCATCCCCAGTGGTGCCAGTGCACTCTCTGGACTCACTGCAGTGCATCCCCATTGGTGCCGGTGCACTCTCTGCACTCACTGCACTGCATCCCCAGTGGTGCCAGTGCACTCTCTGGACTCACTGCAGTGCATCCCCAGTGGTACCAGTTCACTCTCTGGAGTCACTGTACTGCATCCCCAGTGGTGCCAGTGCACTCTCTGGACTCACTGCAGTGCATCCCCAGTGGTGCCAGTGCACTCTCTGGACTAACTGAACTGCATCCCCAATTGATCCAGTGCACTCTCTGGACTCACTGCACTGCATCCCCAGTGGTGCCAGTGCACTCTCTGGAGTCACTGCAGTGCATCCCCAGTGCTGCCAGTGCACTCTCTGGACTCACTGCACTGCATCACCAGTGGTGCCAGTGCACTCTCTGGAGTCACTGCAGTGCATCCCCAGTGGTGCAAGTGTACTCTGTGGACTCACTGTACTGCATCCCCAGTGGTGCCAGTGCACTCTCTGGACTCACCGCACAGCATCCAGAGTGGTGCCAGTGCACTCTCTGGACTCACTGCACTGCATTCCCAGTGGTGCCAGTGCACTCTCTGGACTAACTGTACTGCATCCCCAATTGATCCAGTGCACTCTCTGGACTCACTGCACTGCATCCCCGGTGGTGCCAGTGCACTCTCTGGACTCACTGCACTGCATCCCCAGTGGTGCCAGTGCTCTCTCTGGACTCACTGCACTGCATCCCCAGTGGTGCCAGTGCACTCTCTGGACTCACTGCACTGCATCACCAGTGGTGCCAGTGCACTCTCTGGACTCACTGCAGTGCATCCCCAGTGGTGCCAGTGCACTCTCTGGACTCACTGCAGTGCATCCCCAGTGGTGCCAGTGCACTCTCTGGAGTTACTGCACTGCATCCCCAGTGGTGCCAGTGCACTCTCTGGACTCACCGCACTGCATCCCCTGTGGTGCCAGTGCACTCTCTGCACTCACTGAACTGCATCCCCAGTGGTGCCAGTGCACTCTCTGGACTCACTGCAGTGCATCCCCAGTGGTACCAGTTCACTCTCTGGAGTCACAGCACTGCATCCCCAGTGGTGCCAGTGCACTCTCTGGACTCACTGCAGTGCATCCCCAGTGGTGCCAGTGCACTCTGTGGACTCACTGTGCTGCATCCACAGTGGTGCCAGTGCACTCTCTGGACTCACCGCACTGCATCCAGAGTGGTGCCAGTGCACTCTCTGGACTCACTGCAGTGCATCCCCAGTGGTGCCAGTGCACTCTCTGGACTCACTGCACTGCATCCCCAGTGGTGCCAGTGCACTCTCTGAACTCACTGCACTGCATCACCAGTGGTGCCAGTGCACTCTCTGGAGTCACTGCACTGCATCCCCAGTGGTGCCAGTGCGCTCTGTGGACTCACTGCACTGCATCCCCAGTGGTGCCAGTGCACTCTATGGACTCACTGCAGTGCATCCCCAGTGGTGCCAGTGCACTCTCTGGACTCACTGCAGTGCATCCACAGTGGTGCCAGTGCACTCTCTGGACTTACAGCACTGCATCCCCAGTGGTGCCAGTGCACTCTCTGGACTCACTGTACTGCATCCCCAGTGGTGCCAGTGCACTCTCCGTAGTCATTGCGCTGCATCCCCAGTGGTGCCAGTGCACTCTCTGGAGTCACTGCACTGCATCCCCAGTGGTGCCAGTGCACTCTCTGGACTCACTGCAGTGCTTCCCCAGTGGTGCCAGTGCACTCTCTGGACTCACTGCACTGCATCCCCAGTGGTACCGGTGCACTCTCTAGAGTCACTGCAGTGCATCCCCAGTGGTGCCAGTGCACTCTCTGGAGTCTCTGCAGTGCATCCCCAGTGGTGCCAGTGCACTCTCTGGACTCACTGCGCTGCATCCCCAGTGGTGCCAGTGCACTCTCTGGATTCACTGTACTGCATCCCCAGTGGTGCCAGTGCACTCTCTGTAGTCATTGCGCTGCATCCCCAGTGGGGCCAGTGCACTCTCTGGAGTCACTGCACTGCATCCCCAGTGGTGCCAGTGCACTCTCTGGAGTCACTGCAGTGCTTCCCCAGTGGTGCCAGTGCACTCTCTGGACTCACTGCACTGCATCCCCAGTGGTGCCGGTGCACTCTCTAGAGTTACTGCAGTGCATCCCCAGTGGTGCCAGTGCACTCTCTGGAGTCTCTGCAGTGCATCCCCAGTGGTGCCAGTGCACTCTGTGGACTCACTGTACTGCATCCCCAGTGGTGCCAGTGCACTCTGTGGACTCACTGTACTGCATCCCCAGTGGTGCCAGTGCACTCTCTGGACTCACTGCACTGCATCCCCAGTGGTGCCAGTGCACTCTCTGGACTCACTGCAGTATATCCCCAATGGTGCCAGTGTACTCTCTGCACTCACTGCAGTGCATCCCCAGTGGTGCCAGTGCACTCTCTGGACTCACTGCAGTACATCCCCAATGGTGCCAGTGTACTCTCTGCACTCACTGCAGTGCATCCCCAGTGGTGCCAGTGCACTCTCTGGACTCACTGCAGTGCATCCCCAGTGGTGCCAGTTCACTCTCTGGAGTCACTGTACTGCATCCCCAGTGGTGCCAGTGCACTCTCTGGACTCACTGCACTGCATCCAGAGTGGTGCCAGTGCACTCTCTGGACTAACTGAACTGCATCCCCAATTGATCCAGTGCACTCTCTGGACTCACTGCACTGCATCCCCAGTGGTGCCAGTGCACTCTCTGGAGTCACTGCAGTGCATCCCCAGTGCTGCCAGTGCACTCTGTGGACTCACTGTACTGCATCCCCAGTGGCGCCAGTGCACTCTCTGGACTCACCGCACTGCATCCCCAGTGGTGCCAGGGCACTCTCTGGACTCACTGCAGTGCATTCCCAGTGGTGCCAGTGCACTCTCTGGAGTCACTGCACTGCATCCCCAGTGGTGCCAGTGCACTCTCTGGACTCACTGTACTGCATCCCCAGTGGGGCCAGTGCACTCTCTGGAGTCATTTCAGTGCATCCCCAATGGTGCCAGTGCACTCTATGGACTCACTGCAGTGCATCCCCAGTGGTGCCAGTGCACTCTCTGGACTCACTGCAGTGCATCCCAAGTGGTGCCAGTGCACTCTCTGGACTCACTGCACTGCATCCCCAAGGTGCCAGTGCACTCTCTGCACTCACTACACTGCACCCCAGTGGTGCCAGTGCACTCTCTGCAGTCTCTGCAGTGCATCCCCAGTGGTGCCAGTGCACTCTCTGGACTCACTGTACTGCATCCCCAGTGGTGCCAGTGCACTCTCTGGACTCACTGCACTGCATCCCCATTGGTGCCGGTGCACTCTCTGCACTCACTGCAGTGCATCCCCAGTGGTGCCAGTGCACTCTCTGGACTCACTGCAGTGCATCCCCAGTGGTACCAGTTCACTCTCTGGAGTCACTGTACTGCATCCCCAGTGGTGCCAGTGCACTCTCTGGACTCACTGCAGTGCATCCCCAGTGGTGCCAGTGCACTCTCTGGACTAACTGAACTGCATCCCCAATTGATCCAGTGCACTCTCTGGACTCACTGCACTGCATCCCCAGTGGTGCCAGTGCACTCTCTGGAGTCACTGCAGTGCATCCCCAGTGCTGCCAGTGCACTCTCTGGACTCACTGCACTGCATCACCAGTGGTGCCAGTGCACTCTCTGGAGTCACTGCAGTGCATCCCCAGTGGTGCCAGTGTACTCTGTGGACTCACTGTACTGCATCCCCAGTGGTGCCAGTGCACTCTCTGGACTCACCGCACAGCATCCAGAGTGGTGCCAGTGCACTCTCTGGACTCACTGCACTGCATTCCCAGTGGTGCCAGTGCACTCTCTGGACTAACTGTACTGCATCCCCAATTGATCCAGTGCATTCTCTGGACTCACTGCACTGCATCCCCAGTGGTGCCAGTGCACTCTCTGGACTCACTGCACTGCATCCCCAGTGGTGCCAGTGCACTCTCTGGACTCACTGCACTGCATCACCAGTGGTGCCAGTGCACTCTCTGGACTCACTGCAGTGCATCCCCAGTGGTGCCAGTGCACTCTCTGGACTCACTGCACTGCATCCCCAGTGGTGCCAGTGCACTCTCTAGAGTCACTGCAGTGCATCCCCAGTGGTGCCAGTGCACTCTCTGGACTCACTGCAGTGCATCCCCAGTGGTGCCAGTGCACTCTCTGGAGTTACTGCACTGCATCCCCAGTGGTGCCAGTGCACTCTCTGGACTCACCGCACTGCATCCCCTGTGGTGCCAGTGCACTCTCTGCACTCACTGAACTGCATCCCCAGTGGTGCCAGTGCACTCTCTGGACTCACTGCAGTCCATCCCCAGTGGTGCCAGTGCACTCTCTGGACTCACAGCACTGCATCCCCAGTGGTGCCAGTGCACTATCTGGAGTCACTGCAGTGCATCCCCAGTGGTGCCAGTGCCCTCTGTGGACTCACTGTACTGCATCCACAGTGGTGCCAGTGCACTCTCTGGACTCACCGCACTGCATCCAGAGTGGTGCCAGTGCACTCTCTGGACTCACTGCAGTGCATCCCCAGTGGTGCCAGTGCACTCTCTGGACTCACTGCACTGCATCCCCAGTGGTGCCAGTGCACTCTGTGGACTCACTGCACTGCATCACCAGTGGTGCCAGTGCACTCTCTGGAGTCACTGCACTGCATCCCCAGTGGTGCCAGTGCGCTCTGCGGACTCACTGCACTGCATCCCCAGTGGTGCCAGTGCACTCTCTGGACTCACTGCAGTGCATCCCCAGTGGTGCCAGTGCACTCTCTGGACTCACTGCAGTGCATCCACAGTGGTGCCAGTGCACTCTCTGGACTTACAGCACTGCATCCCCAGTGGTGCCAGTGCACTCTCTGGACTCACTGTACTGCATCCCCAGTGGTGCCAGTGCACTCTCTGTAGTCATTGCGCTGCATCCCCAGTGGTGCCAGTGCACTCTCTGGAGTCACTGCACTGCATCCCCAGTGGTGCCAGTGCACTCTCTGGAGTCACTGCAGTGCTTCCCCAGTGGTGCCAGTGCACTCTCTGGACTCACTGCACTGCATCCCCAGTGGTGCCGGTGCACTCTCTAGAGTCACTGCAGTGCATCCCCAGTGGTGCCAGTGCACTCTCTGGAGTCTCTGCAGTGCATCCCCAGTGGTGCCAGTGCACTCTCTGGACTCACTGTACTGCATCCCCAGTGGTGCCAGTGCACTCTCTGGACTCACTGCACTGCATCCCCAGTGGTGCCAGTGCACTCTCTGGACTCACTGCAGTACATCCCCAATGGTGCCAGTGTACTCTCTGCACTCACTGCAGTGCATCCCCAGTGGTGCCAGTGCACTCTCTGGACTCACTGCAGTGCATCCCAAGTGGTGCCAGTGCACTCTCTGGACTCACAGCACTGCATCCCCAGTGGTGCCAGTGCACTCTCTGGACTCACTGCACTGCATCCCCAGTGGTGCCAGTGCACTCTCTGGACTCACGGCACTGCATCCCCAGTGGTGCCAGTGCACTCTCTGGAGTCACTGCAGTGCATCCCCAATGCTGCCAGTGCACTCTGTGGACTCACTGTACTGCATCCCCAGTGGCGCCAGTGCACTCTCTGGACTCACTGCACTGCATCCCCAGTGGTGCCAGTGCACTCTCTGGACTCACTGCAGTGCATTCCCAGTGGTGCCAGTGCACTCTCTGGAGTCACTGCACTGCATCCCCAGTGGTGCCAGTGCACTCTCTGGACTCACTGCACTGCATCCCCAGTGGTGCCAGTGCACTCTCTGTAGTCATTGCGCTGCATCACCAGTGGTACCAGTGCACTCTCTGGACTCACTGCACTGCATCCCCAGTGGGGCCAGTGCACTCTCTGGAGTCATTTCAGTGCATCCCCAGTGGTGCCAGTGCACTCTATGGACTCACTGCAGTGCATCCCCAGTGGTGCCAGTGTACTCTCTGGAGTAACTGCAGTGCATCCCCAGTGGTGCCAATGCACTCTCTGGACTCACTGCACTGCATCCCCAAGGTGCCAGAGCACTCTCTGCACTCACTACACTGCATCCCCAGTGGTGTCAGTGCACTCTCTGGACTCACTGCAGTGCATCCCCAGTGGTGCCAGTGCACTCTCTGGACTCACAACAGTGCATTCCCAGTGCTGACAGTGCACTCTCTGGACTCACTGCACTGCATCCCCAGTGGTGCCAGTGCACTCTCTGGACTCACTGCAGTGCATCCCCAGTGGTGCCAGTGCACTCTCTGGACTCACTGCAGTGCATCCCCAGTGGTACCAGTTCACTCTCTGGAGTCACTGTACTGCATCCCCAGTGGTGCCAGTGCACTCACTGGACTAACTGAACTGCATCCCCAATTGATCCAGTGCACTCTCTGGACTCACTGCACTGCATCCCCAGTGGTGCCAGTTCACTCTCTGGAGTCACTGCAGTGCATCCCCAGTGCTGCCAGTGCACTCTCTTGACTCACTGCACTGCATCACCAGTGGTGCCAGTGCACTCTCTGGAGTCACTGCAGTGCATCCCCAGTGGTGCCAGTGTACTCTGTGGACTCACTGTACTGCATCCACAGTGGTGCCAGTGCACTCTCTGGACTCACCGCACTGCATCCAGAGTGGTGCCAGTGCACTCTCTGGACTCACTGCACTGCATTCCCAGTGGTGCCAGTGCACTCTCTGGACTAACTGTACTGCATCCCCAATTGATCCAGTGCACTCTCTGGACTCACTGCACTGCATCCCCAGTGGTGCCAGTGCACTCTCTGCACTCACTGCACTGCATCCCCAGTGGTGCCAGTGCTCTCTCTGGACTCACTGCACTGCATCCCCAGTGGTGCCAGTGCACTCTCTGGACTCACTGCACTGCATCACCAGTGGTGCCAGTGCACTCTCTGGACTCACTGCAGTGCAACCCCAGTGGTGCCAGTGCACTCTCTGGACTCACTGCACTGCATCCCCAGTGGTGCCAGTGCACTCTCTAGAGTCACTGCAGTGCATCCCCAGTGGTGCCAGTGCACTCTCTGGACTCACTGCAGTGCATCCCCAGTGGTGCCAGTGCACTCTCTGGAGTTACTGCACTGCATCACCAGTGGTGCCAGTGCACTCTCTGGACTCACCGCACTGCATCCCCAGTGGTGCCAGTGCACTCTCTGGACTCACTGCACTGCATCCCCAGTGGTGCCAGTGCACTCTCTGGACTTACAGCACTGCATCCCCAGTGGTGCCAGTGCACTCTCTGGACTCACTCGCGGAATCCCCAGTAGTGCCAGTGCAGTCTCTGGACTCACTGCTCTGCATCCCCAGTGGTGCCAGTGCACTCTCTGGAGGCACTGCAGTGCTTCCCCATTGGTGCCAGTGCACTCTCTGGACTCACTGCTCTGCATCCCCAGTGGTGCCAGTGCACTCTATGGACTCACTGCAGTGCATCCCCAGTGGTGCCAGTGCACTCTCTGGACTCACTGCAGTGCATCCCCAGTGGTGCCAATGCACTCTCTGGACTCACTGCACTGCATCCCCAAGGTGCCAGTGCACTCTCTGCACTCAGTACACTGCATCCCCAGTGGTGCCAGTGCACTCTGGACTCACTGCACTGCATCCCCAGTGGTGCCAGTGCACTCTCTGGAGTCACTGCAGTGCATCCCCAGTGGTGCCAGTGCACTCTCTGGACTCACTGCACTGCATCCCCAGTGGTGCCAGTGCACTATCTGGACTCACTGCACTGCATCCCCAGTGCTGACAGTGCACTCTCTGGACTCACTACACTGCATCCCCAGTGGTGCCAGTGCACTCTCTGGACTCACTGCAGTGCATCCCCAGTGGTGCCAGTGCACTCTCTGGACTCACTGCACTGCATCCCCAGTGGTGCCAGTGCACTCTCTGGAGTCTCTGCAGTGCATCCCCAGTGGTGCCAGTGCACTCTGTGGACTCACTGTACTGCATCCCCAGTGGTGCCAGTGCACTCTCTGGACTCACTGCAGTACATCCCCAATGGTGCCAGTGTACTCTCTGCACTCACTGCAGTGCATCCCCAGTGGTGCCAGTGCACTCTCTGGACTCACTGCAGTGCATCCCCATTGGTGCCTGTTCACTCTCTGGAGTCACTGTACTGCATCCCCAGTGGTGCCAGTGCACTCTCTGGACTCACTGCAGTGCATCCCCAGTGGTGCCAGTTCACTCTCTGGAGTCACTGTACTGCATCTCCAGTGGTGCCAGTGCACTCTCTGGACTCACTGCACTGCATCCCCAGTGGTGCCAGTGCACTCTCTGGAGTCACAGCAGTGCATCCCCAGTGGTGCCAGTGCACTCTCTAGAGTCACTGCAGTGCATCCCCAGTGGTGCCAGTGCACTCTCTGGAGTCTCTGCAGTGCATCCCCAGTGGTGCCAGTGCACTCTCTGGACTCACTGTACTGCATCCACAGTTGCGCCAGTGCACTCTCTGGACTCACCGCACTGCATCCAGAGTGGTGCCAGTGCACTCTCTGGACTCACTGCACTGCATCCCAATGGTGCCAGTGCACTCTCTGGACTCACTGCAGTGCATCCCCAGTGGTGCCAGTGCACTCTCTGCACTCACTGCACTGCATCCCCAGTGGTGCCAGTGCACTCTCTGGACTCACCGCACTGCATCCAGAGTGGTGCCAGTGCACTCTCTGGACTCACTGCAGTGCATCCCCAGTGGTGCCAGTGCACTCTCTGGACTCACTGCAGTGCATCCCCCGTGGTGCCAGTGCACTCTCTGGACTCACTGCACTGCATCCCCAGTGGTGCCAGTGCACTCTCTGGACTCACTGCACTGCATCCAGAGTGGTGCCAGTGCACTCTCTGGACTCACCGCACTGCATCCCCAGTGGGGCCAGTGCACTCTCTGGAGTCATTTCAGTGCATCCCCAGTGGTGCCAGTGCACTCTATGGACTCACTGCAATGCATCCCCAGTGGTGCCAGTGCACTCTCTGGACTCACTGCAGTGCATCCCCAGTGGTGCCAATGCACTCTCTGGACTCACTGCACTGCATCCCCAAGGTGCCAGTGCACTCTCTGCACTCAGTACACTGCATCCCCAGTGGTGCCAGTGCACTCTCTGGACTCACTGCAGTGCATCCCCAGTGGTGCCAGTGCACTCTCTGGAGTCACTGCAGTGCATCCCCAGTGGTGCCAGTGCACTCTCTGGACTCACTGCACTGCATCCCCAGTGGTGCCAGTGCACTATCTGGACTCACTGCACTGCATCCCCAGTGCTGACAGTGCACTCTCTGGACTCACTACACTGCATCCCCAGTGGTGCCAGTGCACTCTCTGGACTCACTGCAGTGCATCCCCAGTGGTGCCAGTGCACTCTCTGGACTCACTGCACTGCATCCCCAGTGGTGCCAGTGCACTCTCTGGAGTCTCTGCAGTGCATCCCCAGTGGTGCCAGTGCACTCTGTGGACTCACTGTACTGCATCCCCAGTGGTGCCAGTGCACTCTCTGGACTCACTGCAGTACATCCCCAATGGTGCCAGTGTACTCTCTGCACTCACTGCAGTGCATCCCCAGTGGTGCCAGTGCACTCTCTGGACTCACTGCAGTGCATCCCCAGTGGTGCCAGTTCACTCTCTGGACTCACTGCAGTGCATCTCCAGTGGTGCCAGTGCACTCTCTGGACTCACCGCACTGCATCCAGAGTGGTGCCAGTGCACTCTCTGGACTCACTGCAGTGCATCCCCAGTGGTGCCAGTGCACTCTCTGGACTCACTGCAGTGCATCCCCCGTGGTGCCAGTACACTCTCTGGACTCACTGCACTGCATCCCCAGTGGTGCCAGTGCACTCTCTGGACTCACTGCACGGCATCCAGAGTGGTGCCAGTGCACTCTCTGGACTCACCGCACTGCATCCCCAGTGGTGCCAGTGCACTCTCTGGACTCACTGCATTGCATCCCCAGTGGTGCCAGTGCACTCTCTGGACTCACTGCAGTGCATCCCCAGTGGTGCCAGTGCACTCTCTGGAGTCTCTGCAGTGCATCCCCAGTGGTGCCAGTGCACTCTGTGGACTCACTGTACTGCATCCCCAGTGGTGCCAGTGCACTCTCTGGACTCACTGCAGTACATCCCCAATGGTGCCAGTGTACTCTCTGCACTCACTGCAGTGCATCCCCAGTGGTGCCAGTGCACTCTCTGGACTCACTGCAGTCCATCCCCAGTGGTGCCAGTGCACTCTCTGGACTCACTGCACTGCATCCCCAGTGGTGCCAGTGCACTCTCTGGACTAAGTGAACTGCATCCCCAATTGATCCAGTGCACTCTCTGGACTCACTGCACTGCATCACCAGTGGTGCCAGTGCACTCTCTGGACTCACTGCACTGCATCCCCAGTGGTGCCAGTGCACTCTCTGGACTCACTGCAGTGCATCCCCAGTGATGCCAGTGCACTCTCTGGACTCACTGCACTGCATCCCCAGTGGTGCCAGTGCACTCTCTGGACTCACTGCAGTGCATCCCCAGTGGTGCCAGTGCACTCTCTGGACTCACTGCACTGCATCCCCAGTGGTGCCAGTGCACTCTCTGGACTCACTGCACTGCATCCCCAGTGGTGCCAGTGCACTCTCTAGAGTCAATGCAGTGCATCCCCAGTGGTGCCAGTGCACTCTATGGACTCACTGTACTGCATCCCCAGTGGTGCCAGTGCACTCTCTGGACTCACTGCACTGCATCCCCAGTGGTGCCAGTGCACTCTCTGGAGTCACTGTACTGCATTCCCAGTGGAGCCAGTGCACTCTATGGACTCACTGCACTGCATCCCCAGTGGTGCCAGGTCACTCTCTGGAGTCACTGTACTGCATCCCCAGTGGTGCCAGTGCACTCTCTGGACTCACTGCACTGCATACCCAGTGGTGCCAGTGCACTCTGTGGACTCACTGTACTGCATCCCCAGTGGTGCCAGTGCACTCTCTGGACTCACTGCACTGCATCCCCAGTGGTGCCAGTGCACTCTCTGGAGGCATAGCAGTGCATCCCCAGTGGTGCCAGTGCACTCTGTGGACTCACTGTACTGCATCCCCAGTGGCACCAGTGCACTCTCTGGACTCACCGCACTGCATCCAGAGTGGTGCCAGTGCACTCTCTGGACTCACTGCACTGCATCCCCAGTGGTGCCAGTGCACTCTCTGGACTCACAGCACTGCATCCCCAGTGGTGCCAGTGCACTCTCTGTAGTCATTGCGCTGCATCCCCAGTGGTGCCAGTGCAATCTCTGGACTCACTGCACTGCATCACCAGTGGGGCCAGTGCACTCTCTGGACTCACTGCAGTGCATCCCCAGTGGGGCCAGCGCACTCTATGGACTCACTGCAGTGCATCACCAGTGGATCCAGTGCACTCTCTGGACTCACTGCACTGCATCCCCAGTGGTGCCAGTGCACTCTGTGGACTCACTGCACTACATCTCCAGTGGTGCCAGTGCACTATCTGGACTCACTGCACTGCATCCCCAGTGGTGCCAGTGCACTCTCTGGACTCACTGCACTGCATCCCCAGTGCTGACAGTGCACTCTCTGGACACACTGCAGTGCATCCCCAGTGGTGCCAGTGCACTCTCTGGACTCACTGCACTGCATCCCCAGTGGTGCCAGTGCACTCTCTGGAGTCTCTGCTGTGCATCCCCAGTGGTGCCAGTGCACTCTCTGGACTCACTGTACTGCATCCCCAGTGGTGCCAGTGCACTCTCTGGACTCACTGCAGTACATCCCCAATGGTGCCAGTGTACTCTCTGCACTCACTGCAGTGCATCCCCACTGGTGCCAGTGCACTCTCTGGACTCACTGCACTGCATCCCCAGTGGTGCCAGTGCACTCTCTGGACTAACTGAACTGCATCCCCTATTGATCCAGTGCACTCTCTGGAGTCACTGCACTGCATCCCCAGTGGTGCCAGTGCACTCTCTGGAGTTACTGCAGTGCATCCCCAGTGGTGCCAGTGCACTCTGTGGACTCACTGTACTGCATCCACAGTGGTGCCAGTGCACTCTCTGGACTCACCGCACTGCATCCAGAGTGGTGCCAGTGCACTCTCTGGACTCACTGCACTGCATCCCCAGTGGTGCCAGTGCTCTCTCTGGACTCACTGCACTGCATCCCCAGTGGTGCCAGTGTACTATCTGCACTCACTGCAGTGCATCCCCAGTGGTGCCAGTGCACTCTCTGGAGTCACTGTACTGCATCCCCAGTGGTGCCAGTGCACTCTCTGGACTCACTGCACTGCATCCCCAGTGGTGCCAGTGCACTCTCTGGACTCACTGCAGTGCATCCCCAGTGGTGGCAGTGCACTCTGTGGACTCACTGTACTGCATCCACAGTGGTGCAAGTGCACTCTCTGGACTCACCGCACTGCATCCAGAGTGGTGCCAGTGCACTCTCTGGACTCACTGCACTGCATCCCCAGTGGTGCCAGCTCTCTCTCTGGACTCACTGCACTGCATCCCCAGTGGTGCCAGTGCACTCTCTGGACTCACTGCACTGCATCACCAGTGGTGCCAGTGCACTCTCTGGACTCACTGCAGTGCATCCCCAGTGGTGCCAGTGCACTCTCTGGACTCACTGCACTGCATCCCCAGTGGTGCCAATGCACTCTCTAGAGTCACTGCAGTGCATCCCCAGTGGTGCCAGTGCACACTCTGGACTCACTGCACTGCATCCCCAGTGGTGCCAGTGCACTCTCTGGAGTCACTGCACTGCATCCCCAGTGGTGCCAGTGCACTCTCTGGACTCACTGCAGTGCTTCCCCAGTGGTGCCAGTGCACTCTCTGGACTTACAGCACTGCATCCCCATTTGGTGCCAGTGCACTCTCTGGACTCACTGCGCTGCATCCCCAGTGGTGCCAGTGCACTCTCTGGACTCACTGCACTGCATCCCCAGTGGTGCCAGTGCACTCTCTGTAGTCATTGCGCTGCATCCCCAGTGGTGCCAGGGCACTCTGTGGACTCACTGCACTGCATCCCCAGTGGTGCCAGTGCACTCTCTGGAGTCACTGCAGTGCTTCCCCAGTGGTGCCAGTGCACTCTCTGGACTCACTGCACTGCATCCCCATTGGTGCCGGTGACCTCTCTAGAGTCACTGCAGTGCATCCCCAGTGGTGCCAGTGCACTCTCTGGAGTCTCTGCAGTGCATCTCCAGTGGTGCCAGTGCACTCTCTGGAGTCTCTGCAGTGCATCCCCAGTGGTGCCAGTGCACTCTGTGGACTCACTGCACTGCATCCCCAGTGGTGCCAGTGCACTCTCTGGACTCACTGCACTGCATCCCCAGTGGTGCCATTGCACTCTCTGGAGTCACTGCACTGCATCCCCAGTGGTGCCAGTGCACTCTCTGGACTCACTGCA
The DNA here is from genome assembly GCF_964211835.1 of Anser anser. Lineage (NCBI taxonomy): Eukaryota > Metazoa > Chordata > Aves > Anseriformes > Anatidae > Anser > Anser anser. Next base: position 141,298 of record NW_028153663.1, read on the forward strand.
CTGCATCCCCAGTGGTGCCAGTGCACTCTCTGGAGTCTCTGCAGTGCATCCCCAGTGGTGCCAGTGCACTCTCTGGACTCACTGTACTGCATCCCCAGGGTGCCAGTGCACTCTCTGGACTCACCGCACTGCATCCAGAGTGGTGCCAGTGCACTCTCTGGACTCACCGCACTGCATCCAGAGTCTTGCCAGTGCACTCTCTGGACTCACTGCAGTGCTTTCCCAGTGGTGCCAGTGCACTCTCTGGACTCACTGCACTGCATCCCCATTGGTGCCGGTGCACTCTCTAGAGTCACTGCAGTGCATCCCCAGTGGTGCCAGTGCACTCTCTGGACTCTCTGCAGTGCATCTCCAGTGGTGCCAGTGCACTCTCTGGACTCGCTGCACTGCATCCCCAGTGGTGCCAGTGCACTCTGTGGACTCACTGTACTGCATCCCCAGTGGTGCCAGTGCACTCTCTGGACTCACTGCACTGCATCACCAGTGGTGCCATTGCACTCTCTGGAGTCACTGCACTGCATCCCCAGTGGTGCCAGTGCACTCTCTGGACTCACTGCACTGCATCCCCAGTGGTGCCAGTGCACTCTCTGGAGTCTCTGCAGTGCATCCCCAGTGGTGCCAGTGCACTCTGTGGACTCACTGTACTGCATCCCCAGGGTTCCAGTGCACTCTCTGGACTCACCGCACTGCATCCAGAGTGGTGCCAGTGCACTCTCTGGACTCACCGCACTGCATCCCAAGTGGTGCCAGTGCACTCTCTGGACTCACAGCACTGCATCCCCAGTGGTGCCAGTGCACTCTCTGTAGTCATTGCGCTGCATCCCCAGTGGTGCCAGTGCAATCTCTGGACTCACTGCACTGCATCCCCAGTGGGGCCAGTGCACTCTCTGGACTCACAGCACTGCATCCCCAGTGGTGCCAGTGCACTCTCTGTAGTCATTGCGCTGCATCCCCAGTGGTGCCAGTGCAATCTCTGGACTCACTGCACTGCATCCCCAGTGGGGCCAGTGCACTCTCTGGACTCACTGCACTGCATCCCCAGTGGGGCCAGTGCACTCTCTGGACTCACTGCACTGCATCCCCAGTGGGGCCAGTGCACTCTATGGACTCACTGCAGTGCATCCCCAGTGGTGCCAGTGCACTCTCTGGACTCACTGCAGTGCATCCCCAGTGGTGCCAATTCACTCTCTGGACTCACTGCACTGCATCCCCAAGGTGCAAGTGCACTCTCTGGACTCACTACACTGCATCCCCAGTGGTGCCAGTGCACTCTCTGGACTCACTGCAGTGCATCCCCAGTGGTGCCAGTGCACTCTCTGGACTCACTGCACTACATCCCCAGTGGTGCCAGTGCACTCTCTGGACTCACTGCAGTGCATCCCCCGTGCTGCCAGTGCACTCTCTGGACTCACTGCACTGCATCACCAGTGGTGCCAGTGCACTCTCTGGAGTCACTGCAGTGCATCCCCAGTGGTGCCAGTGTACTCTGTGGACTCACTGTACTGCATCCACAGTGGTGCCAGTGCACTCTCTGGACTCACCGCACTGCATCCAGAGTGGTGCCAGTGCACTCTCTGGACTCACTGCACTGCATTCCCAGTGGTGCCAGTGCACTCTCTGGACTAACTGTACTGCATCCCCAATTGATCCAGTGCACTCTCTGGACTCACTGCACTGCATCCCCAGTGGTGCCAGTGCACTCTCTGGACTCACTGCACTGCATCCCCAGTGGTGCCAGTGCTCTCTCTGGACTCACTGCACTGCATCCCCAGTGGTGCCAGTGCACTCTCTGGACTCACTGCACTGCATCACCAGTGGTGCCAGTGCACTCTCTGGACTCACTGCAGTGCATCCCCAGTGGTGCCAGTGCACTCTCTGGACTCACTGCACTGCATCCCCAGTGGTGCCAGTGCACTCTCTAGAGTCACTGCAGTGCATCCCCAGTGGTGCCAGTGCACGCTCTGGACTCACTGCACTGCATCCCCAGTGGTGCCAGTGCACTCTCTGGAGTCTCTGCAGTGCATCCCCAGTGGTGCCAGTGCACTCTGTGGACTCACTGTACTGCATCCCCAGTGGTGCCAGTGCACTCTCTGGATACACTGCAGTACATCCCCAATGGTGCCAGTGTACTCTCTGCACTCACTGCACTGCATCCCCAGTGGTGCCAGTGCACTCTCTGGACTCACTGCACTGCATCCCCAGTGGTGCCAGTTCACTCTCTGGAGTCACTGTACTGCATCCAGAGTGGTGCCAGTGCACTCTCTGGACTCACTGCACTGCATTCCCAGTGGTGCCACTGCACTCTCTGGACTCACTGCAGTGCATCCCCAGTGGTGCCAGTGCACTCTCTGGACTCACTGCACTGCATCCCCAGTGGTGCCAGTGCTCTCTCTGGACTCACTGCACTGCATCCCCAGTGGTGCCAGTGCACTCTCTGGACTCACTGCACTGCATCCCCAGTGGTGCCAGTGCACTCTCTGGACTCACTGCAGTGCATCCCCAGTGGTGCCAGTGCACTCTCTGGACTCACTGCACTGCATCCCCAGTGGTGCCAATGCACTCTCTAGAGTCACTGCAGTGCATCCCCAGTGGTGCCAGTGCACTCTCTGGACTCACTGCAGTGCATCCCCAGTGGTGCCAGTGCACTCTCTGGAGTCACTGCACTGCATCCCCAGTGGTGCCAGTGCACTCTCTGGACTCACTGCAGTGCATTCCCAGTGGTGCCAGTGCACTCTCTGGACTTACAGCACTGCATCCCCATTTGGTGCCAGTGCACTCTCTGGACTCACTGCGCTGCATCCCCAGTGGTGCCAGTGCACTCTCTGGACTCACTGCACTGCATCCCCAGTGGTGCCAGTGCACTCTCTGTAGTCATTGCGCTGCATCCCCAGTGGTGCCAGGGCACTCTGTGGACTCACTGCACTGCATCCCCAGTGGTGCCAGTGCACTCTCTGGAGTCACTGCAGTGCTTCCCCAGTGGTGCCAGTGCACTCTCTGGACTCACTGCACTGCATCCCCATTGGTGCCGGTGCACTCTCTAGAGTCACTGCACTGCATCCCCAGTGGTGCCAGTGCACTCTCTGGAGTCTCTGCAGTGCATCTCCAGTGGTGCCAGTGCACTCTCTGGAGTCTCTGCAGTGCATCACCAGTGGTGCCAGTGCACTCTGTGGACTCACTGTACTGCATCCCCAGTGGTGCCAGTGCACTCTCTGGACTCACTGCACTGCATCCCCAGTGGTGCCATTGCACTCTCTGGAGTCACTGCACTGCATCCCCAGTGGTGCCAGTGCACTCTCTGGACTCACTGCACTGCATCCCCAGTGGTGCCAGTGCACTCTCTGGAGTCTCTGCAGTGCATCCCCAGTGGTGCCAGTGCACTCTGTGGACTCACTGTACTGCATCCCCAGGGTGCCAGTGCACTCTCTGGACTCACCGCACTGCATCCAGAGTGGTGCCAGTGCACTCTCTGGACTCACCGCACTGCATCCAGAGTGGTGCCAGTGCACTCTCTGGACTCACTGCAGTGCTTTCCCAGTGGTGCCAGTGCACTCTCTGGACTCACTGCACTGCATCCCCATTGGTGCCGGTGCACTCTCTAGAGTCACTGCAGTGCATCCCCAGTGGTGCCAGTGCACTCTCTGGACTCTCTGCAGTGCATCTCCAGTGGTGCCAGTGCACTCTCTGGACTCGCTGCACTGCATCCCCAGTGGTGCCAGTGCACTCTGTGGACTCACTGTACTGCATCCCCAGGGTGCCAGTGCACTCTCTGGACTCACCGCACTGCATCCAGAGTGGTGCCAGTGCACTCTCTGGACTCACCGCACTGCATCCAGAGTGGTGCCAGTGCACTCTCTGGACTCACTGCAGTGCATCCCCAGTGGTGCCAGTGCACTCTCTGGACTCACTGCACTGCATCCCAAGTGGTGCCAGTGCACTCTCTGGACTCACAGCACTGCATCCCCAGTGGTGCCAGTGCACTCTCTGTAGTCATTGCGCTGCATCCCCAGTGGTGCCAGTGCAATCTCTGGACTCACTGCAGTGCATCCCCAGTGGTGCCAGTGCACTCTCTGGACTCACTGCACTGCATCCCCAGTGGTGCCAGTGCACTCTATGGACTCACTGCAGTGCATCCCCAGTGGTGCCAGTGCACTCTCTGGACTCACTGCAGTGCATCCCCAGTGGTGCCAATTCACTCTCTGGACTCACTGCACTGCATCCCCAAGGTGCAAGTGCACTCTCTGGACTCACTACACTGCATCCCCAGTGGTGCCAGTGCACTCTCTGGACTCACTGCAGTGCATCCCCAGTGGTGCCAGTGCACTCTCTGGACTCACTGCACTACATCCCCAGTGGTGCCAGTGCACTCTCTGGACTCACTGCACTGCATCACCAGTGGTGCCAGTGCACTCTCTGGAGTCACTGCACTGCATCCCCAGTGGTTCCAGTGCACTCTCTGGACTCACTGCACTGCATCCCCAGAGGTGTCAGTGCACTCTCTGGACTCACTGCACTACATCCCCAGTGGTGCCAGTGCACTCTCTGGAGTATCTGCAGTGCATCCCCAGTGGTGCCAGTGCACTCTCTGGACTCACTGCACTGCATCCCCAGTGGTGCCAGTGCACTCTCTGGACTCACTGCAGTACATCCCCAATGGTGCCAGTGTACTCTCTGGACTCACTGCACTGCATCCCCAGTGGTGCCAGTGCACTCTCTGGAGTCTCTGCAGTGCATCCCCAGTGGTGCCAGTGCACTCTGTGGACTCACTGTACTGCATCCCCAGGGTGCCAGTGCACTCTCTGGACTCACCGCACTGCATCCAGAGTGGTGCCAGTGCACTCTCTGGACTCACCGCACTGCATCCAGAGTGGTGCCAGTGCACTCTCTGGACTCACTGCAGTGCTTTCCCAGTGGTGCCAGTGCACTCTCTGGACTCACTGCACTGCATCCCCATTGGTGCCGGTGCACTCTCTAGAGTCACTGCAGTGCATCCCCAGTGGTGCCAGTGCACTCTCTGGACTCTCTGCAGTGCATCTCCAGTGGTGCCAGTGCACTCTCTGGACTCGCTGCACTGCATCCCCAGTGGTGCCAGTGCACTCTGTGGACTCACTGTACTGCATCCCCAGGGTGCCAGTGCACTCTCTGGACTCACCGCACTGCATCCAGAGTGGTGCCAGTGCACTCTCTGGACTCACCGCACTGCATCCAGAGTGGTGCCAGTGCACTCTCTGGACTCACTGCAGTGCATCCCCAGTGGTGCCAGTGCACTCTCTGGACTCACTGCACTGCATCCCAAGTGGTGCCAGTGCACTCTCTGGACTCACAGCACTGCATCCCCAGTGGTGCCAGTGCACTCTCTGTAGTCATTGCGCTGCATCCCCAGTGGTGCCAGTGCAATCTCTGGACTCACTGCAGTGCATCCCCAGTGGTGCCAGTGCACTCTCTGGACTCACTGCACTGCATCCCCAGTGGTGCCAGTGCACTCTCTGGACTCACTGCAGTGCATCCCCAGTGGTGCCAGTGCACTCTCTGGACTCACTGCAGTGCATCCCCAGTGGTGCCAATTCACTCTCTGGACTCACTGCACTGCATCCCCAAGGTGCAAGTGCACTCTGTGGACTCACTACACTGCATCCCCAGTGGTGCCAGTGCACTCTCTGGACTCACTGCAGTGCATCCCCAGTGGTGCCAGTGCACTCTCTGGACTCACTGCACTACATCCCCAGTGGTGCCAGTGCACTCTCTGGACTCACTGCACTGCATCACCAGTGGTGCCAGTGCACTCTCTGGAGTCACTGCACTGCATCCCCAGTGGTTCCAGTGCACTCTCTGGACTCACTGCACTGCATCCCCAGAGGTGTCAGTGCACTCTCTGGACTCACTGCACTACATCCCCAGTGGTGCCAGTGCACTCTCTGGAGTATCTGCAGTGCATCCCCAGTGGTGCCAGTGCACTCTCTGGACTCACTGCACTGCATCCCCAGTGGTGCCAGTGCACTCTCTGGACTCACTGCAGTACATCCCCAATGGTGCCAGTGTACTCTCTGCACTCACTGCAGTGCATCCCCAGTGGTGCCAGTGCACTCTCTGGACTCACTGCAGTACATCCCCAATGGTGCCAGTGTACTCTCTGCACTCACTGCAGTGCATCCCCAGTGGTGCCAGTGCACTCTCTGGACTCACTGCAGTGCATCCCCAGTGGTGCCAGTTCACTCTCTGGAGTCACTGTACTGCATCCCCAGTGGTGCCAGTGCACTCTCTGGACTCACTGCAGTGCATCCAGAGTGGTGCCAGTGCACTCTCTGGACTAACTGAACTGCATCCCCAATTGATCCAGTGCACTCTCTGGACTCACTGCACTGCATCCCCAGTGGTGCCAGTGCACTCTCTGGAGTCACTGCAGTGCATCCCCCGTGCTGCCAGTGCACTCTCTGGACTCACTGCACTGCATCACCAGTGGTGCCAGTGCACTCTCTGGAGTCACTGCAGTGCATCCCCAGTGGTGCCAGTGTACTCTGTGGACTCACTGTACTGCATCCACAGTGGTGCCAGTGCACTCTCTGGACTCACCGCACTGCATCCAGAGTGGTGCCAGTGCACTCTCTGGACTCACTGCACTGCATCCCCAGAGGTGCCAGTGCACTCTCTGGACTCACTGCACTACATCCCCAGTCGTGCCAGTGCACTCTCTGGAGTCTCTGCAGTGCATCCCCAGTGGTGCCAGTGCACTCTCTGGACTCACTGTACTGCATCCCCAGTGGTGCCAGTGCACTCTCTGGACTCACTGCAGTACATCCCCAATGGTGCCAGTGTACTCTCTGAACTCACTGCAGTGCATCCCCAGTGGTGCCAGTGCACTCTCTGGACTCACTGCAGTGCATCCCCAGTGGTGCCAGTTCACTCTCTGGAGTCACTGTACTGCATCCCCAGTGGTGCCAGTGCACTCTCTGGACTCACTGCAGTGCATCCCCAGTGGTGCCAGTGCACTCTCTGGACTAACTGAACTGCATCCCCAATTGATCCAGTGCACTCTCTGGACTCACTGCACTGCATCCCCAGTGGTGCCAGTGCACTCTCTGGAGTCACTGCAGTGCATCCCCAGTGCTGCCAGTGCACTCTCTGGACTCACTGCACTGCATCCCCAGTGGTGCCAGTGCACTCTCTGGAATCACTGCAGTGCATCCCCAGTGGTGCCAGTGTACTCTGTGGACTCACTGTACTGCATCCCCAGTGGTGCCAGTGCACTCTCTGGACTCACCGCACTGCATCCAGAGTGGTGCCAGTGCACTCTCTGGACTCACTGCACTGCATTCCCAGTGGTGCCAGTGCACTCTCTGGACTAACTGAACTGCATCCCCAATTGATCCAGTGCACTCTCTGGACTCACTGCACTGCATCCCCAGTGGTGCCAGTGCACTCTCTGGACTCACTGCAGTGCATCCCCAGTGGTGCCAGTGCTCTCTCTGGAATCACTGCACTGCATCCCCAGTGGTGCCAGTGCACTCTCCGGACTCACTGCAATGCATCACCAGTGGTGCTAGTGCACTCTCTGGACTCACTGCAGTGCATCCCCAGTGGTGCCAGTGCACTCTCTGGACTCACTGCACTGCATCCCCAGTGGTGCCAGTGCACTCTCTAGAGTCACTGCAGTGCATCCCCAGTGGTGCCAGTGCACGCTCTGGACTCACTGCACTGCATCCCCAGTGGTGCCAGTGCACTCTCTGGAGTTACTCCACTGCATCCCCAGTGGTGCCAGTGCACTCTCTGGACTCACCGCACTGCATCCCCAGTGGTGCCAGTGCACTCTCTGTAGTCATTGCGCTGCATCCCCAGTGGTACCAGTGCACTCTATGGACTCACTGCACTGCATCCCCAGTGGGGCCAGTGCACTCTCAGGAGTCATTTCAGTGCATCCCCAGTGGTGCCAGTCCACTCTCTGGACTCACTGCACTGCATCCCCAGTGGTGCCAGTGCACTCTCTGGACTCACTGCAGTGCATCCCCTGTGGTACCAATGCACTCTCTGGACTCACTGCACTGCATCCCCAAGGTGCCAGTGCACTCTCTGCAGTCACTACACTGCATCCCCAGTGGTGCCAGTGCACTCTCTGGACTCACTGCACTGCATATCCAGTGGTGTCAGTGCACTCTCTGGACTCACAGCAGTGCATTCCCAGTGGTGCCAGTGCACTCTCTGGACTCACTGCACTGCATCCACAGTGGTGCCAGTGCACTATCTGGACTCACTGCACTGCAACCCCAGTGCTGACAGTGCACTCTCTGGACTCACTGCACTGCATCCCCAGTGGTGTTAGTGCACTCTCTGGACTCACTGCAGTGCATCCCCAGTGGTGCCAGTGCACTCTCTGGACTCACTGCACTGCATCCCCAGTGGTGCCAGTGCACTCTCTGGAGTCTCTGCAGTGCATCCCCAGTGGTGCCAGTGCACTCTGTGGACTCACTGTACTGCATCCCCAGTGGTGCCAGTGCACTCTCTGGACTCACTGCAGTACATCCCCAATGGTGCCAGTGTACTCTCTGCACTCACTGCACTGCATCCCCAGTGGTGCCAGTGCACTCTCTGGACTCACTGCACTGCATCCCCAGTGGTGCCAGTTCACTCTCTGGAGTCACTGTACTGCATCCCCAGTGGTGCCAGTGCACTCTCTGGACTCACTGCAGTGCATCCCCAGTGGTGCCAGTTCACTCTCTGGAGTCACTGTACTGCATCCCCAGTGGTGCCAGTGCACTCTCTGGACTCACTGCACTGCATCCCCAGTGGTGCCAGTGCACTCTCTGGACTCACTGCACTGCATCCCCAGTGGTGCCAGTGCACTCTGTGGACTCACTGTACTGCATTCCCAGTGGTGCCAGTGCACTCTCTGGACTCACCGCACTGCATCCAGAGTGGTGCCAGTGCACTCTCTAGAGTCACTGCAGTGCATCCCCAGTGGTGCCAGTGCACTCTCTGGGCTCACTGCAGTGCATCACCAGTGGTGCCAGTGCACTCTCTGGAGTCACTGCAGTGCATCCCCAGTGGTGCCAGTGCACTCTGTAGACTCACTGCAGTGCATCCCCAGTGGTGCCAGTGCACTCTCTGGACTCACCGCACTGCATCCAGAGTGGTGCCAGTGCACTCTCTGGACTCACTGCACTGCATCCCCAGTGGTGCCAGTGCACTCTCTGGACTCACTGCACTGCATCCCCAGTGGTGCCAGTGCACTCTATGTAGTCATTGCGCTGCATCCCCAGTGGTGCCAGTGCACTCTCTGGACTCACTGCATTGCATCCCCAGTGGTGCCAGTGCACTCTCTGGACTCACTGCAGTGCATCCCCAGTGGTGCCAGTGCACTCTCTGGACTCACTGCAGTGCATCCCCAGTGGTGCCAGTGCACTCTCTGGACTCACTGCACTGCATCCCCAGTGGTGCCAGTGCACTCTCTGGACTCACTGCACTGCATCCCCAGTGGTGCCAGTGCACTCTCTGGAGTCTCTGCAGTGCATCCCCAGTGGTGCCAGTGCACTCTCTGGACTCACTGTACTGCATCCCCAGTGGTGCCAGTGCACTCTCTGGACTCACTGCAGTGCATCCCCAGTGGTGCCATTGCACTCTCTGGACTCACTGCAGTACATCCCCAATGGTGCCAGTGTACTCTCTGCACTCACTGCAGTGCATCCCCAGTGGTGCCAGTGCACTCTCTGGACTCACTGCAGTCCATCCCCAGTGGTGCCAGTGCACTCACTGGAGTCACTGTACTGCATCCCCAGTGGTGCCAGTGCACTCTCTGGACTCACTGCACTGCATCCCCAGTGGTGCCAGTGCACTCTCTGGACTAAGTGAACTGCATCCCCAATTGATCCAGTGCACTCTCTGGACTCACTGCACTGCATCACCAGTGGTGCCAGTGCACTCTCTGGAGTCACTGCAGTGCATCCCCAGTGGTCCCAGTGCACTCTGTGGACTCGCTGTACTGTATCCACAGTGGTGCCAGTGCACTCTCTGGACTCACCGCACTGCATCCAGAGTGGTGCCAGTGCACTCTCTGGACTCACTGCACTACATCCCCAGTGGTGCCGGTGCACTCTCTACAGTCACTGCAGTGCATCTCCAGTGGTGCCAGTGCACTCTCTGGAGTCTCTCCAGTGCATCCCCAGTGGTGCCAGTGCACTCTCTGGACTCACTGCAGTGCATCCCCAGTGGTGCCAGTGCACTCTCTGGACTCACTGCAGTGCATCCCCAGTGGTGCCAGTTCACTCTCTGGACTCACTGCACTGCATCCCCAGTGGTGCCAGTGCACTCTATGGACTCACTGCAGTGCAACCCCAGTGGTGCCAGTGCACTCTGAGGACTCAATGTACTGCATCCCCAGTGGTGCCAGTGCACTCTCTGGACTCACTGCACTGCATCCCCAGTGGTGCCAGTGCACTCTCTGGAGGCATAGCAGTGCATGCCCAGTGGTGCCAGTGCACTCTCTGGACTCACTGCAGTGCATCCCCAGTGGTGCCAGTGCACTCTCTGGACTCACTGCAGTGCATCCCCAGTGGTGCCAGTGCACTCTCTGGACTCACTGCAGTGCATCCCCAGTGGTGCCAGTGCGCTCTCTGGACTCACAGCACTGCATCCCCAGTGGTGCCAGTGCACTCTCTGTAGTCATTGCGCTGCATCCCCAGTGGTGCCAGTGCAATCTCTGGACTCACTGCACTGCATCCCCAGTGGGGCCAGTGCACTCTCTGGACTCACTGCAGTGCATCCCCAGTGGTGCCAGTGCACTCTATGGACTCACTGCAGTGCATCCCCAGTGGTGCCAGTGCACTCTCTGGACTCACTGCACTGCATCCCCAGTGCTGACAGTGCACTCTCTGGACTCACTGCACTACATCCCCAGTGGTGCCAGTGCACTATCTGGACTCACTGCACTGCATCCCCAGTGGTGCCAGTGCACTCTCTGGACTCACTGCACTGCATCCCCAGTGGTGCCAGTGCACTCTCTGGAGTCTCTGCAGTGCATCCCCAGTGGTGCCAGTGCACTCTGTGGACTCACTGTACTGCATCCCCAGTGGTGCCAGTGCACTCTCTGGACTCACTGCAGTACATCCCCAGTGGTGCCAGTGTACTCTCTGCACTCACTGCAGTGCATCCCCAGTGGTGCCAGTGCACTCTCTGGACTCACTGCACTGCATCCCAGAGGGTGCCAGTGCACTCTCTGGACTAACTGAACTGCATCCCCAATTGATCCAGTGCACTCTCTGGAGTCACTGCACTGCATCCCCAGTGGTGCCAGTGCACTCTCTGGAGTTACTGCAGTGCATCCCCAGTGGTGCCAGTGCACTCTGTGGACTCACTGTACTGCATCCACAGTGGTGCCAGTGCACTCTCTGGAGTCACCGCACTGCATCCAGAGTGGTGCCAGTGCACTCTCTGGACTCACTGCACTGCATCCCCAGTGGTGCCAGTGCACTCTCTGGACTCACTGCAGTGCATCCCCAGTGGTGCCAGTGCGCTCTCTGGACTCACTGCAGTGCATCCCCAGTGGTGCCAGTGCACTCTCTGGACTCACTGCACTGCATCCCCAGTGGTGCCAGTGCACTCTCTGCACTCACTGCACTGCATCCCTAGTGGTGCCAGTGCACTCTCTGGACTCACTCCACTGCATCCCCAGTGGTGCCAGTGCACTCTCTGGACTAACTGAACTGCATCCCCAATTGATCCAGTGCACTCTCTGGACTCACTGCACTGCATCCCCAGTGGTGCCAGTGCACTCTCTGGAGTCACTGCAGTGCATCCCCAGTGGTGCCAGTGCACTCTGTGGACTCACTGTACTGCATCCACAGTGGTGCCAGTGCACTCTCTGGAGTCACCGCACTGCATCCAGAGTGGTGCCAGTGCACTCTCTGTCGTCATTGCGCTGCATCCCCAGTGGTGCCAGGGCTCTCTCTGGACTCACTGCACTGCATCACCAGTGGTGCCAGTGCACTCTCTGGAGTCACTGCAGTGCTTCCCCAGTGGTGCCAGGGCTCTCTCTGGACTCACTGCACTGCATCACCAGTGGTGCCAGTGCACTCTCTGGAGTCTCTGCAGTGCATCCCCAGTGGTGCCAGTGCACTCTATGGACTCACTGTACTGCATCCCCAGTGGTGCCAGTGCACTCTCTGGACTCACTGCACTGCATCCCCAGTGGTGCCAGTGCACTCTCTGGACTCACTGCAGTACATCCCCAATGGTGCCAGTGTACTCTCTGCACTCACTGCAGTGCATCCCCAGTGGTGCCAGTGCACTCTCTGGACTCACTGCAGTGCATCCCCAGTGGTGCCAGTTCACTCTCTGGAGTCACTGTACTGCATCCCCAGTGGTGCCAGTGCACTCTATGGACTCACTGCACTGCATCCCCAGTGGTGCCAGTGCACTCTGTGGACTCACTGTACTGCATCCCCAGTGGTGCCAGTGCACTCTCTGGACTCACTGCACTGCATCCCCAGTGGTGCCAGTGCACTCTCTGGAGGCATAGCAGTGCATCCCCAGTGGTGCCAGTGCACTCTGTGGACTCACTGTACTGCATCCCCAGTGGCACCAGTGCACTCTCTGGACTCACCGCACTGCATCCAGAGTGGTGCCAGTGCACTCTCTGGACTCACTGCAGTGCATCCCCAGTGGTGCCAGTGCACTCTCTGGACTCACTGCACTGCATCCCCAGTGGTGCCAGTGCACTCTCTGGACTCACAGCACTGCATCCCCAGTGGTGCCAGTGCACTCTCTGTAGTCATTGCGCTGCATCCCCAGTGGTGCCAGTGCAATCTCTGGACTCACTGCACTGCATCCCCAGTGGGGCCAGTGCACTCTCTGGACTCACTGCAGTGCATCCCCAGTGGGGCCAGTGCACTCTCTGGACTCACTGCAGTGCATCCCCAGTGGTGCCAGTGCACTCTCTGGACTCACTGCAGTGCATCCCCAGTGGTGCCAGTGCACTCTGTGAACTCACTGCACTACATCTCCAGTGGTGCCAGTGTACTATCTGGACTCACTGCACTGCATCCCCAGTGCTGACAGTGCACTCTCTGGACTCACTGCAGTGCATCCCCAGTGCTGACAGTGCACTCTCTGGACACACTGCAGTGCATCCCCAGTGGTGCCAGTGCACTCTCTGGACTCACCGCACTGCATCCCCAGTGGTGCCAGTGCACTCTCTGGAGTCTCTGCAGTGCATCACCAGTGGTGCCAATGCACTCTGTGGACTCACTGTACTGCATCCCCAGTGTTGCCAGTGCACTCTCTGGACTCACTGCAGTACATCCCCAATGGTGCCAGTGTACTCTCTGCACTCACTGCAGTACATCCCCAGTGGTGCCAGTGCACTCTCTGGACTCACTGCACTGCATCCCCAGTGGTGCCAGTGCACTCTCTGCACTCACTGCACTGCATCCCCTATTGATCCAGTGCACTCTCTGGAGTCACTGCACTGCATCCCCAGTGGTGCCAGTGCACTCTCTGGAGTTACTGCACTGCATCCCCAGTGGTGCCAGTGCACTCTGTGGACTCACTGTACTGCATCCACAGTGGTGCCAGTGCACTCTCTGGACTCACCGCACTGCATCCAGAGTGGTGCCAGTGCACTCTCTGGACTCACCGCACTGCATCCCCAGTGGTGCCAGTGCACTCTCTGGACTCACTGCAGTGCATCCCCAGTGGTGCCAGTGCACTCTCTGGACTTACAGCACTGCATCCCCAGTGGTTCCAGTGCACTCTCTGGACTCACTGCTCTGCATCCCCAGTGGTGCCAGTGCACTCTCTGGAGTCACTGCAGTGCTTCCCCAGTGGTGCCAGTGCACTCTCTGGACTCACTGCTCTGCATCCCCAGTGGTGCCAGTGCACTCTCTGGAGTCACTGCAGTGCTTCCCCAGTGGTGCCAGTGCACTCTCTGGACTCACTGCAGTGCATCCCCAGTGGTGCCAGCGCACTCTCTGGAGTCTCTGCAGTGCATCCCCAGTGGTGCCAGTGCACTCTGTGGACTCACTGTACTGCATCCCCAGTGGTGCCAGTGCACTCTCTGGACTCACTGCACTGCATCCCCAGTGGTGCCAGTTCACTCTCTGGAGTCACTGTACTGCATCCCCAGTGGTGCCAGTGCACTCTCTGGACTCACTGCAGTGCATCCCCAGTGGTGCCAGTGCACTCTCTGGACTAACTGAACTGCATCCCCAATTGATCCAGTGCACTCTCTGGACTCACTGCACTGCATCCCCAGTGATGCCAGTGCACTCTCTGGACTCACTGCAGTGCATCCCCAGTGGTGCCAGTGCACTCTCTGGACTCACTGCACTGCATCCCCAGTGGTGCCAGTGCACTCTCTGGACTCAAAGCACTGCATCCCCAGTGGTGCCAGTGCACTCTCTGTAGTCATTGCGCTGCATCCCCAGTGGTACCAGTGCACTCTCTGGACTCACTGCACTGCATCCCCAGTGGGGCCAGTGCACTCTCAGGAGTCATTTCAGTGCATCCCCAGTGGTGCCAGTGCACTCTATGGACTCACTGCAGTGCATCCCCAGTGGTGCCAGTGCACTCTCTGGACTCACTGCAGTGCATCCCCAGTGGTGCCAATGCACTCTCTGGACTCACTGCACTGCATCCCCAAGGTGCCAGTGCACTCTCTGATCTCACTACACTGCATCCCCAGTGGTGCCAGTGCACTCTCTGGACTCACTGCAGTGCATCCCCAGTGGTGCCAGTGCACTCTCTGGACTCACCGCAGTGCATTCCCAGTGGTGCCAGTGCACTCTCTGGACTCACTGCACTGCATCCCCAGTGGTGCCAGTGCACTATCTGGACTCAATGCACTGCATCCCCAGTGGTGCCAGTGCACTCTCTGGACTCACTGCACTGCATCACCAGTGGTGCCAGTGCACTCTCTGGACTCACTGCACTGCATCCCCAGTGGTGCCAGTGCACTCTCTGGAGTCTCTGCAGTGCATCCCCAGTGGTGCCAGTGCACTCTGTGGACTCACTGTACTGCATCCCCAGTGGTGCCAGTGCAATCTCTGGACTCACTGCAGTACATCCCCAATGGTGCCAGTGTACTCTCTGCACTCACTGCAGTGCATCCCCAGTGGTGCCAGTGCACTCTCTGGACTCACTGCACTGCATCCCCAGTGGTGCCAGTTCACTCTCTGGAGTCACTGTACTGCATCCCCAGTGGTGCCAGTGCACTCTCTGGACTCACTGCACTGCATCCCCAGTGGTGCCAGTGCACTCTCTGGACTCACTGCTCTGCATCCCCAGTGGTGCCAGTGCACTCTGTGGACTCACTGTACTGCATCCCCAGTGGTGCCAGTGCACTCTCTGGACTAACCGCACTGCATCCAGAGTGGTGCCAGTGCACTCTCTAGAGTCACTGCAGTGCATCCCCAGTGGTGCCAGTGCACTCTCTGGACTCACTGCAGTGCATCACCAGTGGTGCCAGTGCACTCTCTGGAGTCACTGCAGTGCATCCCCAGTGGTGCCAGTGCACTCTCTGGACTCACCGCACTGCATCCAGAGTGGTGCCAGTGCACTCTCTGGACTCACTGCAGTGCATCCCCAGTGGTGCCAGTGCACTCTCTGGACTCACTGCAGTGCATTCCCCGTGGTGCCAGTGCAGTCTCTGGAGTCACTGCACTGCATCCCCAGTGGTGCCAGTGCACTCTCTGGACTCACTGCGCTGCATCCCCAGTGGTGCCAGTGCACTCTCTGGACTCACTGCACTGCATCCCCAGTGGTGCCAGTGCACTCTATGGACTCACTGCAGTACATCACCAGTGGTGCCAGTGCACTCTCTGCACTCACTGCACTGCATCCCCAGTGGTGCCAGTGCACTCTCTGGAGTCTCTGCAGTGCATCCCCAGTGGTGCCAGTGCACTCTCTGGACACACTGCACTGCATCCCCAGTGGTGCCAGTGCACTCTCTGGACTCACAGCAGTGCATCCCCAGTGGTGCCAGTGCACTCTCTGGACTCACCGCACTGCATCCCCAGTGGTGCCAGTGCACTCTCTGGACGCACTGCACTGCATTCCCAGTGGTGCCAGTGCACTCTCTGGACTCACTGCAGTGCATCCCCAGTGGTGCCAGTGCACTCTGTGGACTCACTGCACTGCATCCCCAGTGGTGCCAGTGCTCTCTCTGGACTCACTGCACTGCATCCCCAGTGGTGCCAGTGCACTCTCTGGACTCACTGCACTGCATCCCCAGTGGTGCCAGTGCACTCTCTGGACTCACTGCACTGCATCCCCAGTGGTGCCAGTGCACTCTCTGGACTCACTGCACTGCATCCCCAGTGGTGCCAATGCACTCTCTAGAGTCACTGCAGTGCATCCCCAGTGGTGCCAGTGCACTCTCTGGACTCACTGCACTGCATCCCCAGTGGTGCCAGTGCACTCTCTGGAGTCACTGCACTGCATCCCCAGTGGTGCCAGTGCACTCTCTGGACTCACTGCAGTGCATCCCCAGTGGTGCCAGTGCACTCTCTGGACTTACAGCACTGCATCCCCATTTGGTGCCAGTGCACTCTCTGGACTCACTGCGCTGCATCCCCAGTGGTGCCAGTGCACTCTCTGGACTCACTGCGCTGCATCCCCAGTGGTGCCAGTGCACTCTCTGTAGTCATTGCGCTGCATCAACAGTGGTGCCAGGGCACTCTGTGGACTCACTGCACTGCATCCCCAGTGGTGCCAGTGCACTCTCTGGACTCACTGCAGTGCTTCCCCAGTGGTGCCAGTGCACTCTCTGGACTCACTGCAGTGCTTCCCCAGTGGTGCCAGTGCACTCTCTGGACTCACTGCACTGCATCCCCAGTGGTGCCAGTGCACTCTCTGGAGGCACTGCAGTGCATCCCCAGTGGTGCCAGTGCACTCTGTGGACTCACTGTACTGCATCCCCAGGGTGCCAGTGCACTCTCTGGACTCACCGCACTGCATCCAGAGTGGTGCCAGTGCACTCTATGGACTCACCGCACTGCATCCCCAGTGGTGCCAGTGCACTCTCTGGAGTCACTGCAGTGCATCCCCAGTGGTGCCAGTGCACTCTCTGGACTCACTGCACTGCATCCCAAGTGGTGTCAGTGCACTCTCTGGACTCACAGCACTGCATCCCCAGTGGTGCCAGTGCACTCTCTGTAGTCATTGCGCTGCATCCCCAGTGGTGCCAGTGCAATCTCTGGACTCACTGCACTGCATCCCCAGTGGGGCCGGTGCACTCTCTGGACTCACTGCACTGCATCCCCAGTGGTGCCAGTGCACTCTCTGGACTCACTGCAGTGCATCCCCAGTGGTGCCAGTGCACTCTCTGGACTCACTGCAGTGCATCCCCAGTGGTGCCAATTCACTCTCTGGACTCACTGCACTGCATCCCCAAGGTGCAAGTGCACTCTCTGGAGTCACTGCAGTGCATCCCCAGTGGTGCCAGTGCACTCTCTGCACTCACTGCAGTGCATCCCCAGTGGTGCCAGTGCACTCTCTGGACTCACTGCACTACATCCCCAGTGGTGCCAGTGCACTATCTGGACTCACTGCACTGCATCCCCAGTGCTGACAGTGCACTCTCTGGACTCACTGCACTGCATCCCCAGTGGTGCCAGTGCACTCTCTGGACTCACTGCACTACATCCCCAGTGGTGCCAGTGCACTCTCTGGAGTCTCTACAGTGCATCCAAAGTGGTGCCAGTGCACTCTGTGGACTCACTGTACTGCATCCCCAGTGGTGCCAGTGCACTCTCTGGACTCACTGCAGTACATCCCCAATGGTGCCAGTGTACTCTCTGCACTCACTGCAGTGCATCCCCAGTGGTGCCAGTGCACTCTCTGGACTCACTGCAGTGCATCCCCAGTAGTGCCAGTGCACTCTCTGGACTAACTGAACTGCATCCCCAATTGATCCAGTGCACTCTCTGGAGTCACTGCACTGCATCCCCAGTGGTGCCAGTGCACTCTCTGGACTCACTGCAGTGCATCCCCAGTGGTGCCAGTGCACTCTCTGGACTCACTGCACTGCATCCCCAGTGGTGCCAGTGCACTCTCTGGACTCACTGCAGTGCATCCCCAGTGGTGCCAGTGCACTCTCTGGACTCACTGCACTACATCCCCAGTGGTACCAGTGCACTATCTGGACTCACTGCACTGCATCCCCAGTGGTGCCAGTGCACTCTCTGGACTCACTGCACTGCATCCCGAGTGGTGCCAGTGCACTCTCTGGAGTCTCTGCAGTGCATCACCAGTGGTGCCAGTGCACTCTGTGGACTCACTGTACTGCATCCCCAGTGGTGCCAGTGCACTCTCTGGACTCACTGCAGTGCATCCCCAGTGGTGCCAGTGCACTCTCTGGACTCACTGCAGTGCATCCCCAGTGGTGCCTGTGCACTCTCTGGACTCACTGCACTGCATCCCCAGTGGTGCCAGTGCACTCTCTAGAGTCACTGCAGTGCATCCCCAGTGGTGCCAGTGCACTCTCTGGACTCACTGCACTGCATCCCCAGATGTGCCAGTGTACTCTCTTTACTCACTGCACTGCATCCCCAGTGGTGCCAGTGCACTCTCTGGACTCACCGCACTGCATCCCCAGTGGTGCCAGTGCACTCTCTGGACTCACTGCACTGCATCCCCAGATGTGCCAGTGTACTCTCTGGACTCACTGCACTGCATCCCCAGTGGTGCCAGTGCACTCTCTGGAGTCACCGCACTGCATCCAGAGTGGTGCCAGTGCACTCTCCGGACTCACTGCAGTGCATCCCCAGTGGTGCCAGTGCACTCTCTGGACTAACTGAACTGAATCCCCAATTGATCCAGTGCACTCTCTGGACTCACTGCAGTGCATCCCCAGTGGGGCCAGTGCACTCTCTGGAGTCATTTCAGTGCATCCCCAGTGGTGCTAGTGCACTCTATGGACTCACTGCAGTGCATGCCCAGTGGTGCCAGTGCACTCTCTGGACTCACTGCAGTGCATCCCCAGTGGTGCCAATGCACTCTCTGGACTCACTGCACTGCATCCCCAAGGTGCCAGTGCACTCTCTGCACTCACTACACTGCATTCCCAGTGGTGCCAGTGCACTCTCTGGACTCACTGCACTGCATCCCCAGTGGTGCCAGTTCACTCTCTGGACTCACAGCAGTGCATTCCCAGTGGTGCCAGTGCACTCTCTGGACTCACTGCACTGCATCCCCAGTGGTGCCAGTGCACTATCTGGACTCAATGCACTGCATCCCCAGTGGTGCCAGTGCACTCTCTGGACTCACTGCACTGCATCCCCAGTGGTGCCAGTGCACTCTCTGGACTCACTGCAGTGCATCCCCAGTGGTGCCAGTGCACTCTCTGGACTCATTGCACTGCATCCCCAGTGGTGCCAGTGCACTCTCTGGAGTCTCTGCAGTGCATCCCCAGTGGTGCCAGTGCACTCTGTGGACTCAGTGTACTGCATCTCCAGTGGTGCCAGTGCACTCTCTGGACTCACAGCACTGCATCCCCAGTGGTGCCATTGCACTCTCTGGACTCACTGCAGTACATCCCCAATTGTGCCAGTGTACTCTCTGCACTCACTGCAGTGCATCCCCAGTGGTGCCAGTGCACTCTCTGGACTCACTGCACTGCATCCCCAGTGGTGCCAGTGCACTCTCTTTAGCCTCTGCAGTGCATCTCCAGTGGTGCCAGTGCGCTCTCTGGACTCACTGCACTGCATCCCCAGTGGTGCCAGTGCACTCTCTGGACTAACTGAACTGCATCCCCAATTGATCCAGTGCACTCTCTGGACTCACTGCACTGCATCCCCAGTGGTGCCAGTGCACTCTCTGGAGTCACTGCAGTGCATCCCCAGTGGTCCCAGTGCACTCTGTGGACTCACTGCACTGCATCACCAGTGGTGCTAGTGCACTCTCTGGACTCACTGCAGTGCATCCCCAGTGGTGCCAGTGCACTCTCTGGACTCACTGCACTGCATCCCCAGTGGTGCCAGTGCACTCTCTAGAGTCACTGCAGTGCATCCCCAGTGGTGCCAGTGCACGCTCTGGACTCACTGCACTGCATCCCCAGTGGTGCCAGTGCACTCTCTGGAGTTACTCCACTGCATCCCCAGTGGTGCCAGTGCACTCTCTGGACTCACCGCACTGCATCCCCAGTGGTGCCAGTGCACTCTCTGTAGTCATTGCGCTGCATCCCCAGTGGTACCAGTGCACTCTATGGACTCACTGCACTGCATCCCCAGTGGGGCCAGTGCACTCTCAGGAGTCATTTCAGTGCATCCCCAGTGGTGCCAGTCCACTCTCTGGACTCACTGCACTGCATCCCCAGTGGTGCCAGTGCACTCTCTGGACTCACTGCAGTGCATCCCCTGTGGTACCAATGCACTCTCTGGACTCACTGCAGTGCATCCCCAGTGGTGCCAGTGCACTATCTGGACTCACTGCACTGCAACCCCAGTGCTGACAGTGCACTCTCTGGACTCACTGCACTGCATCCCCAGTGGTGTTAGTGCACTCTCTGGACTCACTGCAGTGCATCCCCAGTGGTGCCAGTGCACTCTCTGGACTCACTGCACTGCATCCCCAGTGGTGCCAGTGCACTCTCTGGAGTCTCTGCAGTGCATCCCCAGTGGTGCCAGTGCACTCTGTGGACTCACTGTACTGCATCCCCAGTGGTGCCAGTGCACTCTCTGGACTCACTGCAGTACATCCCCAATGGTGCCAGTGTACTCTCTGCACTCACTGCACTGCATCCCCAGTGGTGCCAGTGCACTCTCTGGACTCACTGCACTGCATCCCCAGTGGTGCCAGTTCACTCTCTGGAGTCACTGTACTGCATCCCCAGTGGTGCCAGTGCACTCTCTGGACTCACTGCAGTGCATCCCCAGTGGTGCCAGTTCACTCTCTGGAGTCACTGTACTGCATCCCCAGTGGTGCCAGTGCACTCTCTGGACTCACTGCACTGCATCCCCAGTGGTGCCAGTGCACTCTCTGGACTCACTGCACTGCATCCCCAGTGGTGCCAGTGCACTCTGTGGACTCACTGTACTGCATTCCCAGTGGTGCCAGTGCACTCTCTGGACTCACCGCACTGCATCCAGAGTGGTGCCAGTGCACTCTCTAGAGTCACTGCAGTGCATCCCCAGTGGTGCCAGTGCACTCTCTGGACTCACTGCAGTGCATCACCAGTGGTGCCAGTGCACTCTCTGGAGTCACTGCAGTGCATCCCCAGTGGTGCCAGTGCACTCTGTGGACTCACTGCAGTGCATCCCCAGTGGTGCCAGTGCACTCTCTGGACTCACCGCACTGCATCCCCAGTGGTGCCAGTGCACTCTCTGGACTCACTGCACTGCATCCCCAGTGGTGCCAGTGCACTCTCTGGACTCACTGCACTGCATCCCCAGTGGTGCCAGTGCACTCTATGTAGTCATTGCGCTGCATCCCCAGTGGTGCCAGTGCACTCTCTGGACTCACTGCATTGCATCCCCAGTGGTGCCAGTGCACTCTCTGGACTCACTGCAGTGCATCCCCAGTGGTGCCAGTGCACTCTCTGGACTCACTGCACTGCATCCCCAGTGGTGCCAGTGCACTCTCTGGACTCACTGCACTGCATCCCCAGTGGTGCCAGTGCACTCTCTGGACTCACTGCACTGCATCCCCAGTGGTGCCAGTGCACTCTCTGGAGTGTCTGCAGTGCATCCCCAGTGGTGCCAGTGCACTCTCTGGACTCACTGTACTGCATCCCCAGTGGTGCCAGTGCACTCTCTGGACTCACTGCAGTGCATCCCCAGTGGTGCCATTGCACTCTCTGGACTCACTGCAGTACATCCCCAATGGTGCCAGTGTACTCTCTGCACTCACTGCAGTGCATCCCCAGTGGTGCCAGTGCACTCTCTGGACTCACTGCAGTCCATCCCCAGTGGTGCCAGTGCACTCACTGGAGTCACTGTACTGCATCCCCAGTGGTGCCAGTGCACTCTCTGGACTCACTGCACTGCATCCCCAGTGGTGCCAGTGCACTCTCTGGACTAACTGAACTGCATCCCCAAATGATCCAGTGCACTCTCTGGACTCACTGCACTGCATCACCAGTGGTGCCAGTGCACTCTCTGGAGTCACTGCAGTGCATCCCCAGTGGTCCCAGTGCACTCTGTGGACTCGCTGTACTGCATCCACAGTGGTGCCAGTGCACTCTCTGGACTCACCGCACTGCATCCAGAGTGGTGCCAGTGCACTCTCTGGACTCACTGCACTACATCCCCAGTGGTGCCGGTGCACTCTCTACAGTCACTGCAGTGCATCTCCAGTGGTGCCAGTGCACTCTCTGGAGTCTCTCCAGTGCATCCCCAGTGGTGCCAGTGCACTCTATGGACTCACTGTACTGCATCCCCAGTGGTGCCAGTGCACTCTCTGGACTCACTGCACTGCATCCCCAGTGGTGCCAGTGCACTCTCTGGAGGCATAGCAGTGCATCCCCAGTGGTGCCAGTGCACTCTCTGGACTCACTGCAGTGCATCCCCAGTGGTGCCAGTGCACTCTCTGGACTCACTGCAGTGCATCCCCAGTGGTGCCAGTGCACTCTCTGGACTCACTGCAGTGCATCCCCAGTGGTGCCAGTGCACTCTCTGGACTCACTGCAGTGCATCCCCAGTGGTGCCAGTGCGCTCTCTGGACTCACAGCACTGCATCCCCAGTGGTGCCAGTGCACTCTCTGTAGTCATTGCGCTGCATCCCCAGTGGTGCCAGTGCAATCTCTGGACTCACTGCACTGCATCCCCAGTGGGGCCAGTGCACTCTCTGGACTCACTGCAGTGCATCCCCAGTGGTGCCAGTGCACTCTATGGACTCACTGCAGTGCATCCCCAGTGGTGCCAGTGCACTCTCTGGACTCACTGCACTGCATCCCCAGTGCTGACAGTGCACTCTCTGGACTCACTGCACTACATCCCCATTGGTGCCAGTGCACTCTCTGGACTCACTGCACTGCATCCCCAGTGGTGCCAGTGCACTCTCTGGACTCACTGCACTGCATCCCCAGTGGTGCCAGTCCACTCTCTGGAGTCTCTGCAGTGCATCCCCAGTGGTGCCAGTGCACTCTGTGGACTCACTGTACTGCATCCCCAGTGGTGCCAGTGCACTCTCTGGACTCACTGCAGTACATCCCCAGTGGTGCCAGTGTACTCTCTGCACTCACTGCAGTGCATCCCCAGTGGTGCCAGTGCACTCTCTGGACTCACTGCACTGCATCCCCAGTGGTGCCAGTGCACTCTCTGGACTAACTGAACTGCATCCCCAATTGATCCAGTGCACTCTCTGGAGTCACTGCACTGCATCCCCAGTGGTGCCAGTGCACTCTCTGGAGTTACTGCAGTGCATCCCCAGTGGTGCCAGTGCACTCTGTGGACTCACTGTACTGCATCCACAGTGGTGCCAGTGCACTCTCTGGAGTCACCGCACTGCATCCAGAGTGGTGCCAGTGCACTCTCTGGACTCACTGCACTGCATCCCCAGTGGTGCCAGTGCACTCTCTGGACTCACTGCAGTGCATCCCCAGTGGTGCCAGTGCGCTCTCTGGACTCACTGCAGTGCATCCCCAGTGGTGCCAGTGCACTCTCTGGACTCACTGCACTGCATCCCCAGTGGTGCCAGTGCACTCTCTGCACTCACTGCACTGCATCCCTAGTGGTGCCAGTGCACTCTCTGGACTCACTCCACTGCATCCCCAGTGGTGCCAGTGCACTCTCTGGACTAACTGAACTGCATCCCCAATTGATCCAGTGCACTCTCTGGACTCACTGCACTGCATCCCCAGTGGTGCCAGTGCACTCTCTGGACTCACTGCAGTGCATCCCCAGTGGTGCCAGTGCACTCTGTGGACTCACTGTACTGCATCCACAGTGGTGCCAGTGCACTCTCTGGAGTCACCGCACTGCATCCAGAGTGGTGCCAGTGCACTCTCTGTCGTCATTGCGCTGCATCCCCAGTGGTGCCAGGGCTCTCTCTGGACTCACTGCACTGCATCACCAGTGGTGCCAGTGCACTCTCTGGAGTCACTGCAGTGCTTCCCCAGTGGTGCCAGTGCACTCTCTGGACTCACTGCACTGCATCCCCAGTGGTGCCGGTGCACTCTCTACAGTCACTGCAGTGCATCTCCAGTGGTGCCAGTGCACTCTCTGGAGTCTCTGCAGTGCATCCCCAGTGGTGCCAGTGCACTCTATGGACTCACTGTACTGCATCCCCAGTGGTGCCAGTGCACTCTCTGGACTCACTGCACTGCATCCCCAGTGGTGCCAGTGCACTCTCTGGACTCACTGCAGTACATCCCCAGTGGTGCCAGTGTACTCTCTGCACTCACTGCAGTGCATCCCCAGTGGTGCCAGTGCACTCTCTGGACTCACTGCAGTGCATCCCCAGTGGTGCCAGTTCACTCTCTGGAGTCACTGTACTGCATCCCCAGTGGTGCCAGTGCACTCTATGGACTCACTGCACTGCATCCCCAGTGGTGCCAGTGCACTCTGTGGACTCACTGTACTGCATCCCCAGTGGTGCCAGTGCACTCTCTGGACTCACTGCACTGCATCCCCAGTGGTGCCAGTGCACTCTCGTGAGGCATAGCAGTGCATCCCCAGTGGTGCCAGTGCACTCTGTGGACTCACTGTACTGCATCCCCAGTGGCACCAGTGCACTCTCTGGACTCACCGCACTGCATCCAGAGTGGTGCCAGTGTACTCTCTGGACTCACTGCAGTGCATCCCCAGTGGTGCCAGTGCACTCTCTGGACTCACTGCACTGCATCCCCAGTGGTGCCAGTGCACTCTCTGGACTCACAGCACTGCATCCCCAGTGGTGCCAGTGCACTCTCTGTAGTCATTGCGCTGCATCCCCAGTGGTGCCAGTGCAATCTCTGGACTCACTGCACTGCATCCCCAGTGGGGCCAGTGCACTCTCTGGACTCACTGCAGTGCATCCCCAGTGGGGCCAGTGCACTCTATGGACTCACTGCAGTGCATCCCCAGTGGTGCCAGTGCACTCTCTGGACTCACTGCAGTGCATCCCCAGTGGTGCCAGTGCACTCTGTGGACTCACTGCACTACATCTCCAGTGGTGCCAGTGTACTATCTGGACTCACTGCACTGCATCCCCAGTGCTGACAGTGCACTCTCTGGACTCACTGCACTGCATCCCCAGTGCTGACAGTGCACTCTCTGGACACACTGCAGTGCATCCCCAGTGGTGCCAGTGCACTCTCTGGAGTCTCTGCAGTGCATCACCAGTGGTGCCAATGCACTCTGTGGACTCACTGTACTGCATCCCCAGTGTTGCCAGTGCACTCTCTGGACTCACTGCAGTACATCCCCAATGGTGCCAGTGTACTCTCTGCACTCACTGCAGTACATCCCCAGTGGTGCCAGTGCACTCTCTGGACTCACTGCACTGCATCCCCAGTGGTGCCAGTGCACTCTCTGCACTCACTGCACTGCATCCCCTATTGATCCAGTGCACTCTCTGGAGTCACTGCACTGCATCCCCAGTGGTGCCAGTGCACTCTCTGGAGTTACTGCACTGCATCCCCAGTGGTGCCAGTGCACTCTCTGGACTCACCGCACTGCATCCAGAGTGGTGCCAGTGCACTCTCTGGACTCACCGCACTGCATCCCCAGTGGTGCCAGTGCACTCTCTGGACTCACTGCAGTGCATCCCCAGTGGTGCCAGTGCACTCTCTGGACTTACAGCACTGCATCCCCAGTGGTTCCAGTGCACTCTCTGGACTCACTGCTCTGCATCCCCAGTGGTGCCAGTGCACTCTCTGGAGTCACTGCAGTGCTTCCCCAGTGGTGCCAGTGCACTCTCTGGACTCACTGCTCTGCATCCCCAGTGGTGCCAGTGCACTCTCTGGAGTCACTGCAGTGCTTCCCCAGTGGTGCCAGTGCACTCTCTGGACTCACTGCAGTGCATCCCCAGTGGTGCCAGCGCACTCTCTGGAGTCTCTGCAGTGCATCCCCAGTGGTGCCAGTGCACTCTGTGGACTCACTGTACTGCATCCCCAGTGGTGCCAGTGCACTCTCTGGACTCACTGCACTGCATCCCCAGTGGTGCCAGTGCACTCTCTGGACTCACTGCAGTACATCCCCAATGGTGCCAGTGTACTCTCTGCACTCACTGCAGTGCATCCCCAGTGGTGCCAGTGCACTCTCTGGAGTCACTGTACTGCATCCCCAGTGGTGCCAGTGCACTCTCTGGACTCACTGCACTGCATCCCCAGTGGTGCCAGTGCACTCTCTGGACTAACTGAACTGCATCCCCAATTGATCCAGTGCACTCTCTGGACTCACTGCACAGCATCCCCAGTGATGCCAGTGCACTCTCTGGACTCACTGCAGTGCATCCCCAGTGGTGCCAGTGCACTCTCTGGACTCACTGCACTGCATCACCAGTGGTGCCAGTGCACTCTCTGGACTCACAGCACTGCATCCCCAGTGGTGCCAGTGCACTCTCTGTAGTCATTGCGCTGCATCCCCAGTGGTACCAGTGCACTCTCTGGACTCACTGCACTGCATCCCCAGTGGGGCCAGTGCACTCCCAGGAGTCATTTCAGTGCATCCCCAGTGGTGCCAGTGCACTCTATGGACTCACTGCAGTGCATCCCCAGTGGTGCCAGTGCACTCTCTGGACTCACTGCAGTGCATCCCCAGTGGTGCCAATGCACTCTCTGGACTCACTGCACTGCATCCCCAGTGGTGCCAGTGCACTCTCTGGAGTCTCTGCAGTGCATCCCCAGTGGTGCCAGTGCACTCTGTGGACTCACTGTACTGCATCCCCAGTGGTGCCAGTGCACTCTCTGGACTCACTGCAGTACATCCCCAATGGTGCCAGTGTACTCTCTGCACTCACTGCAGTGCATCCCCAGTGGTGCCAGTGCACTCTCTGGACTCACTGCAGTGCATCCCCAGTGGTGCCAGTTCACTCTCTGGAGTCACTGTACTGCATCCCCAGTGGTGCCAGTGCACTCTCTGGACTCACTGCACTGCATCCCCAGTGGTGCCAGTGCACTCTCTGGACTCACTGCTCTGCATCCCCAGTGGTGCCAGTGCACTCTGTGGACTCACTGTACTGCATCCCCAGTGGTGCCAGTGCACTCTCTGGAGTCTCTGCAGTGCATCCCCAGTGGTGCCAGTGCACTCTCTGGACACACTGCACTGCATCCCCAGTGGTGCCAGTGCACTCTCTGGACTCACAGCAGTGCATCCCCAGTGGTGCCAGTGCACTCTCTGGACTCACTGCAGTGCATCCCCAGTGGTGCCAGTGCACTCTCTGGACTCACTGCACTGCATCCCCAGTGGTGCCAGTGCACTCTCTGCACTCACAGCACTGCATCCCCAGTGGTGCCATTGCACTCTCTGGACTCACTGCAGTACATCCCCAATTGTGCCAGTGTACTCTCTGCACTCACTGCAGTGCATCCCCAGTGGTGCCAGTGCACTCTCTGGACTCACTGCAGTGCATCCCCAGTGGTGCCAGTTCACTCTCTGGAGTCACTGTACTGCATCCCCAGTGGTGCCAGTGCACTCTCTGGACTCACTGCACTGCATCCCCAGTGGTGCCAGTGCACTCTCTGGAGTCTCTGCAGTGCATCCCCAGTGGTGCCAGTGCACTCTGTGGACTCACTGTACTGCATCCCCAGTGGTGCCAGTGCACTCTCTGGACTCACCGCACTGCATCCCCAGTGGTGCCAGTGCACTCTCTGGACGCACTGCACTGCATTCCCAGTGGTGCCACTGCACTCTCTGGACTCACTGCAGTGCATCCCCAGTGGTGCCAGTGCACTCTGTGGACTCACTGCACTGCATCCCCAGTGGTGCCAGTGCTCTCTCTGGACTCACTGCACTGCATCCCCAGTGGTGCCAGTGCACTCTCTGGACTCACTGCACTGCATCCCCAGTGGTGCCAGTGCACTCTCTGGACTCACTGCACTGCATCCCCAGTGGTGCCAGTGCACTCTCTGGACTCACTGCACTGCATCCCCAGTGGTGCCAATGCACTCTCTAGAGTCACTGCAGTGCATCCCCAGTGGTGCCAGTGCACTCTCTGGACTCACTGCACTGCATCCCCAGTGGTGCCAGTGCACTCTCTGGAGTCACTGCACTGCATCCCCAGTGGTGCCAGTGCACTCTCTGGACTCACTGCAGTGCATCCCCAGTGGTGCCAGTGCACTCTCTGGACTCACTGCACTGCATCCCCAGTGGTGCCAGTGCACTCTCTGGACTCACTGCAGTACATCCCCAATGGTGCCAGTGTACTCTCTGCACTCACTGCACTGCATCCCCAGTGGTGCCAGTGCACTCTCTGGACTCACTGCTCTGCATCCCCAGTGGTGCCAGTGCACTCTGTGGACTCACTGTACTGCATCCCCAGTGGTGCCAGTGCACTCTCTGGAGTCTCTGCAGTGCATCCCCAGTGGTGCCAGTGCACTCTCTGGACACACTGCACTGCATCCCCAGTGGTGCCAGTGCACTCTCTGGACTCACAGCAGTGCATCCCCAGTGGTGCCAGTGCACTCTCTGGACTCACTGCAGTGCATCCCCAGTGGTGCCAGTGCACTCTCTGGACTCACTGCACTGCATCCCCAGTGGTGCCAGTGCACTCTCTGCACTCACAGCACTGCATCCCCAGTGGTGCCATTGCACTCTCTGGACTCACTGCAGTACATCCCCAATTGTGCCAGTGTACTCTCTGCACTCACTGCAGTGCATCCCCAGTGGTGCCAGTGCACTCTCTGGACTCACTGCAGTGCATCCCCAGTGGTGCCAGTTCACTCTCTGGAGTCACTGTACTGCATCCCCAGTGGTGCCAGTGCACTCTCTGGACTCACTGCACTGCATCCCCAGTGGTGCCAGTGCACTCTCTGGAGTCTCTGCAGTGCATCCCCAGTGGTGCCAGTGCACTCTGTGGACTCACTGTACTGCATCCCCAGTGGTGCCAGTGCACTCTCTGGACTCACCGCACTGCATCCCCAGTGGTGCCAGTGCACTCTCTGGACGCACTGCACTGCATTCCCAGTGGTGCCACTGCACTCTCTGGACTCACTGCAGTGCATCCCCAGTGGTGCCAGTGCACTCTGTGGACTCACTGCACTGCATCCCCAGTGGTGCCAGTGCTCTCTCTGGACTCACTGCACTGCATCCCCAGTGGTGCCAGTGCACTCTCTGGACTCACTGCACTGCATCCCCAGTGGTGCCAGTGCACTCTCTGGACTCACTGCACTGCATCCCCAGTGGTGCCAATGCACTCTCTAGAGTCACTGCAGTGCATCCCCAGTGGTGCCAGTGCACTCTCTGGACTCACTGCACTGCATCCCCAGTGGTGCCAGTGCACTCTCTGGAGTCACTGCACTGCATCCCCAGTGGTGCCAGTGCACTCTCTGGACTCACTGCAGTGCATCCCCAGTGGTGCCAGTGCACTCTCTGGACTCACTGCACTGCATCCCCAGTGGTGCCAGTGCACTCTCTGGACTCACTGCAGTACATCCCCAATGGTGCCAGTGTACTCTCTGCACTCACTGCAGTGCATCCCCAGTGGTGCCAGTGCACTCTCTGGAGTCACTGTACTGCATCCCCAGTGGTGCCAGTGCACTCTCTGGACTCACTGCAGTGCATCCCCAGTGGTGCCAGTGCACTCTCTGGACTAACTGAACTGCATCCCCAATTGATCCAGTGCACTCTCTGGACTCACTGCACAGCATCCCCAGTGATGCCAGTGCACTCTCTGGACTCACTGCAGTGCATCCCCAGTGGTGCCAGTGCACTCTCTGGACTCACTGCACTGCATCACCAGTGGTGCCAGTGCACTCTCTGGACTCACAGCACTGCATCCCCAGTGGTGCCAGTGCACTCTCTGTAGTCATTGCGCTGCATCCCCAGTGGTACCAGTGAACTCTCTGGACTCACTGCACTGCATCCCCAGTGGGGCCAGTGCACTCTCAGGAGTCATTTCAGTGCATCCCCAGTGGTGCCAGTGCACTCTATGGACTCACTGCAGTGCATCCCCAGTGGTGCCAGTGCACTCTCTGGACTCACTGCAGTGCATCCCCAGTGGTGCCAATGCACTCTCTGGACTCACTGCACTGCATCCCCAGTGGTGCCAGTGCACTCTCTGGAGTCTCTGCAGTGCATCCCCAGTGGTGCCAGTGCACTCTGTGGACTCACTGTACTGCATCCCCAGTGGTGCCAGTGCACTCTCTGGACTCACTGCAGTACATCCCCAATGGTGCCAGTGTACTCTCTGCACTCACTGCAGTGCATCCCCAGTGGTGCCAGTGCACTCTCTGGACTCACTGCAGTGCATCCCCAGTGGTGCCAGTTCACTCTCTGGAGTCACTGTACTGCATCCCCAGTGGTGCCAGTGCACTCTCTGGACTCACTGCACTGCATCCCCAGTGGTGCCAGTGCACTCTCTGGACTCACTGCTCTGCATCCCCAGTGGTGCCAGTGCACTCTGTGGACTCACTGTACTGCATCCCCAGTGGTGCCAGTGCACTCTCTGGAGTCTCTGCAGTGCATCCCCAGTGGTGCCAGTGCACTCTCTGGACACACTGCACTGCATCCCCAGTGGTGCCAGTGCACTCTCTGGACTCACAGCAGTGCATCCCCAGTGGTGCCAGTGCACTCTCTGGACTCACTGCAGTGCATCCCCAGTGGTGCCAGTGCACTCTCTGGACTCACTGCACTGCATCCCCAGTGGTGCCAGTGCACTCTCTGCACTCACAGCACTGCATCCCCATTGGTGCCATTGCACTCTCTGGACTCACTGCAGTACATCCCCAATTGTGCCAGTGTACTCTCTGCACTCACTGCAGTGCATCCCCAGTGGTGCCAGTGCACTCTCTGGACTCACTGCAGTGCATCCCCAGTGGTGCCAGTTCACTCTCTGGAGTCACTGTACTGCATCCCCAGTGGTGCCAGTGCACTCTCTGGACTCACTGCACTGCATCCCCAGTGGTGCCAGTGCACTCTCTGGAGTCTCTGCAGTGCATCCCCAGTGGTGCCAGTGCACTCTGTGGACTCACTGTACTGCATCCCCAGTGGTGCCAGTGCACTCTCTGGACTCACCGCACTGCATCCCCAGTGGTGCCAGTGCACTCTCTGGACGCACTGCACTGCATTCCCAGTGGTGCCACTGCACTCTCTGGACTCACTGCAGTGCATCCCCAGTGGTGCCAGTGCACTCTGTGGACTCACTGCACTGCATCCCCAGTGGTGCCAGTGCTCTCTCTGGACTCACTGCACTGCATCCCCAGTGGTGCCAGTGCACTCTCTGGACTCACTGCACTGCATCCCCAGTGGTGCCAGTGCACTCTCTGGACTCACTGCACTGCATCCCCAGTGGTGCCAGTGCACTCTCTGGACTCACTGCACTGCATCCCCAGTGGTGCCAATGCACTCTCTAGAGTCACTGCAGTGCATCCCCAGTGGTGCCAGTGCACTCTCTGGACTCACTGCACTGCATCCCCAGTGGTGCCAGTGCACTCTCTGGAGTCACTGCACTGCATCCCCAGTGGTGCCAGTGCACTCTCTGGACTCACTGCAGTGCATCCCCAGTGGTGCCAGTGCACTCTCTGGACTTACAGCACTGCATCCCCATTTGGTGCCAGTGCACTCTCTGGACTCACTGCGCTGCATCCCCAGTGGTGCCAGTGCACTCTCTGGACTCACTGCGCTGCATCCCCAGTGGTGCCAGTGCACTCTCTGTAGTCATTGCGCTGCATCAACAGTGGTGCCAGGGCACTATGTGGACTCACTGCACTGCATCCCCAGTGGTGCCAGTGCACTCTCTGGACTCACTGCAGTGCTTCCCCAGTGGTGCCAGTGCACTCTCTGGACTCACTGCAGTGCTTCCCCAGTGGTGCCAGTGCACTCTCTGGACTCACTGCACTGCATCCCCAGTGGTGCCAGTGCACTCTCTGGAGGCACTGCAGTGCATCCCCAGTGGTGCCAGTGCACTCTGTGGACTCACTGTACTGCATCCCCAGGGTGCCAGTGCACTCTCTGGACTCACCGCACTGCATCCAGAGTGGTGCCAGTGCACTCTATGGACTCACCGCACTGCATCCCCAGTGGTGCCAGTGCACTCTCTGGACTCACTGCAGTGCATCCCCAGTGGTGCCAGTGCACTCTCTGGACTCACTGCACTGCATCCCAAGTGGTGTCAGTGCACTCTCTGGACTCACAGCACTGCATCCCCAGTGGTGCCAGTGCACTCTCTGTAGTCATTGCGCTGCATCCCCAGTGGTGCCAGTGCAATCTCTGGACTCACTGCACTGCATCCCCAGTGGGGCCGGTGCACTCTCTGGACTCACTGCACTGCATCCCCAGTGGTGCCAGTGCACTCTCTGGACTCACTGCAGTGCATCCCCAGTGGTGCCAGTGCACTCTCTGGACTCACTGCAGTGCATCCCCAGTGGTGCCAATTCACTCTCTGGACTCACTGCACTGCATCCCCAAGGTGCAAGTGCACTCTCTGGACTCACTACACTGCATCCCCAGTGGTGCCAGTGCACTCTCTGCACTCACTGCAGTGCATCCCCAGTGGTGCCAGTGCACTCTCTGGACTCACTGCACTACATCCCCAGTGGTGCCAGTGCACTCTCTGGACTCACTGCACTGCATCCCCAGTGCTGACAGTGCACTCTCTGGACTCACTGCACTGCATCCCCAGTGGTGCCAGTGCACTCTCTGGAGTCTCTACAGTGCATCCCCAGTGGTGCCAGTGCACTCTCTGGAGTCTCTACAGTGCATCCCCAGTGGTGCCAGTGCACTCTGTGGACTCACTGTACTGCATCCCCAGTGGTGCCAGTGCACTCTCTGGACTCACTGCAGTACATCCCCAATGGTGCCAGTGTACTCTCTGCACTCACTGCAGTGCATCCCCAGTGGTGCCAGTGCACTCTCTGGACTCACTGCAGTGCATCCCCAGTAGTGCCAGTGCACTCTCTGGACTAACTGAACTGCATCCCCAATTGATCCAGTGCACTCTCTGGAGTCACTGCAGTGCATCCCCAGTGGTGCCAGTGCACTCTCTGGACTCACTGCAGTGCATCCCCAGTGGTGCCAGTGCACTCTCTAGAGTCACTGCAGTGCATCCCCAGTGGTGCCAGTGCACTCTCTGGACTCACTGCAGTGCATCCCCAGTGGTGCCAGTGCACTCTGTGGACTCACTGCACTGCATCCCCAGTGGTGCCAGTGCACTCTCTGGACTCACTGCAGTGCATCCCCAGTGGTGCCAGTGCACTCTCTGGACTCACTGCACTACATCCCCAGTGGTGCCAGTGCACTATCTGGACTCACTGCACTGCATCCCGAGTGGTGCCAGTGCACTCTCTGGACTCACTGCACTGCATCCCGAGTGGTGCCAGTGCACTCTGTGGACTCACTGTACTGCATCACCAGTGGTGCCAGTGCACTCTGTGGACTCACTGCACTGCATCCCCAGTGGTGCCAGTGCACTCTCTGGACTCACTGCAGTGCATCCCCAGTGGTGCCAGTGCACTCTCTGGACTCACTGCAGTGCATCCCCAGTGGTGCCAGTGCACTCTCTAGAGTCACTGCAGTGCATCCCCAGTGGTGCCAGTGCACTCTCTAGAGTCACTGCAGTGCATCCCCAGTGGTGCCAGTGTACTCTCTGGACTCACTGCACTGCATCCCCAGATGTGCCAGTGCACTCTCTGGACTCACCGCACTGCATCCAGAGTGGTGCCAGTGCACTCTCTGGACTCACCGCACTGCATCCAGAGTGGTGCCAGTGCACTCTCTGGACTCACTGCACTGCATCCCCAGATGTGCCAGTGCACTCTCTGGACTCACTGCACTGCATCCCCAGATGTGCCAGTGTACTCTCTGGAGTCACCGCACTGCATCCAGAGTGGTGCCAGTGCACTCTCTGGAGTCACCGCACTGCATCCAGAGTGGTGCCAGTGCACTCTCTGGACTAACTGAACTGAATCCCCAATTGATCCAGTGCACTCTCTGGACTCACTGCAGTGCATCCCCAGTGGGGCCAGTGCACTCTCTGGAGTCATTTCAGTGCATCCCCAGTGGTGCTAGTGCACTCTATGGACTCACTGCAGTGCATCCCCAGTGGTGCCAATGCACTCTCTGGACTCACTGCACTCCATCCCCAGTGGTGCCAATGCACTCTCTGCACTCACTACACTGCATCCCCAGTGGTGCCAGTGCACTCTCTGGACTCACTGCACTGCATCCCCAGTGGTGCCAGTTCACTCTCTGGACTCACAGCAGTGCATTCCCAGTGGTGCCAGTGCACTCTCTGGACTCACAGCAGTGCATCCCCAGTGGTGCCAGTGCACTCTCTGGACTCACTGCACTGCATCCCCAGTGGTGCCAGTGCACTCTCTGGACTCACTGCACTGCATCCCCAGTGGTGCCAGTGCACTCTCTGGACTCACTGCAGTGCATCCCCAGTGGTGCCAGTGCACTCTCTGGACTCATTGCACTGCATCCCCAGTGGTGCCAGTGCACTCTCTGGAGTCTCTGCAGTGCATCCCCAGTGGTGCCAGTGCACTCTGTGGACTCACTGTACTGCATCCCCAGTGGTGCCAGTGCACTCTCTGGACTCACTGCACTGCATCCCCAGTGGTGCCAGTGTACTCTCTGCACTCACTGCAGTGCATCCCCAGTGGTGCCAGTGCACTCTCTGGACTCACTGCAGTGCATCCCCAGTGGTGCCAGTGCACTCTCTTTAGCCTCTTCAGTGCATCTCCAGTGGTGCCAGTGCACTCTCTGGACTCACTGCACTGCATCCCCAGTGGTGCCAGTGCACTCTCTGGACTAACTGAACTGCATCCCCAATTGATCCAGTGCACTCTCTGGACTCACTGCACTGCATCCCCAATTGATCCAGTGCACTCTCTGGAGTCACTGCAGTGCATCCCCAGTGGTCCCAGTGCACTCTGTGGACTCACTGTACTGCATCCACAGTGGTGCCAGTGCACTCTGTGGACTCACCGCACTGCATCCCCAGTGGTGCCAGTGCACTCTCTGGACTCACTGCACTGCATTCCCAGTGGTGCCAGTGCACTCTCTGGACTCACTGCAGTGCATTCCCAGTGGTGCCAGTGCACTCTCTGGACTCACTGCAGTGCATCCCCAGTGGTGCCAGTACTCTCTCTGGACTCACAGCACTGCATCCCCAGTGGTGCCAATGCACTCTCTGGACTCACTGCACTGCATCCCCAGTGGTGCCAGTGCACTCTCTGGACTCACTGCACTGCATCCCCAGTGGTGCCAGTGCACTCTCTGGACTCACTGCACTGCATCCCCAGTGGTGCCAGTGCACTCTCTGGAGTCACTGCACTGCATCCCCAGTGGTGCCAGTGCACTCTCTGGACTCACTGCACTGCATCCCCAGTGGTGCCAGTGCACTCTCTGGACTTACAGCACTGCATCCCCATTGGTGCCAGTGCACTCTCTGGACTCACTGCGCTGCATCCCCATTGGTGCCAGTGCACTCTCTGGACTCACTGCAGTGCATCCCCAGTGGTGCCAGTGCACTCTCTGGACTCACTGCAGTGCATCCCCAGTGGTGCCAGGGCACTCTCTGGACTCACTGCAGTGCATCACCAGTGGTGCCAGGGCACTCTCTGGAGTCACTGCACTGCATCACCAGTGGTGCCAGTGCACTCTCTGGACTCACTGCACTGCATCCCCAGTGGTGCCGGTGCACTCTCTGGACTCACTGCAGTGCATCCCCAGTGGTGCCAGTGCACTCTCTGCAGTCTCTGCAGTGCATCCCCAGTGGTGCCAGTGCACTCTCTGGACTCACCGCAGTGCATCCAGAGTGGTGCCAGTGCACTCTCTGGACTCACTGCAGTGCATAACCAGTGGTGCCAGTGCACTCTCTGGACTCACTGCAGTGCATCCCCAGTGGTGCCAGTGCACTCTCTGGACTCACTGCACTGCATCCCCAGTGGTGCCAGTGCACTCTCTGGAGTCACTGCACTGCATCCCCAGTGGTGCCAGTGCACTCTCTGGACTCACTGCACTGCATCCCCAGTGGTGCCAGTGCACTCTCTGGACTTACAGCACTGCATCCCCATTGGTGCCAGTGCACTCTCTGGACTCACTGCGCTGCATCCCCATTGGTGCCAGTGCACTCTCTGGACTCACTGCAGTGCATCCCCAGTGGTGCCAGTGCACTCTCTGGACTCACTGCAGTGCATCCCCAGTGGTGCCAGGGCACTCTCTGGACTCACTGCAGTGCATCACCAGTGGTGCCAGGGCACTCTCTGGAGTCACTGCACTGCATCACCAGTGGTGCCAGTGCACTCTCTGGACTCACTGCACTGCATCCCCAGTGGTGCCGGTGCACTCTCTGGACTCACTGCAGTGCATCCCCAGTGGTGCCAGTGCACTCTCTGCAGTCTCTGCAGTGCATCCCCAGTGGTGCCAGTGCACTCTCTGGACTCACCGCAGTGCATCCAGAGTGGTGCCAGTGCACTCTCTGGACTCACTGCAGTGCATAACCAGTGGTGCCAGTGCACTCTCTGGACTCACTGCAGTGCATCCCCAGTGGTGCCAGTGCACTCTCTGGACTCACTGCAGTACATCCCCAATGGTGCCAGTGCACTCTCTGGACTCACTGCAGTGCATCCCCAGTGGTGCCAGTGCACTCTCTGGAGTCACTGCAGTGCATCCCCAGTGGTGCCAGTGCACTCTCTGGAGTCACTGCAGTGCATCCCCAGTGGTGCCAGTGCACTCTCTGGACTCACTGCACTGCATCCCCAGTGGTGCCAGTGCACTCTCTGGACTAACTGAACTGCATCCCCAATTGATCCAGTGCACTCTCTGGACTCACTTCACTGCATCCCCAATTGATCCAGTGCACTCTCTGGAGTCACTGCAGTGCATCCCCAGTGGTCCCAGTGCACTCTGTGGACTCACTGTACTGCATCCACAGTGGTGCCAGTGCACTCTGTGGACTCACTGCAGTACATCCCCAATGGTGCCAGTGCACTCTCTGGACTCACTGCAGTGCATCCCCAGTGGGGCCAGTGCACTCTCTGGAGTCACTGCAGTGCATCCCCAGTGGTGCCAGTGCACTCTCTGGAGTCACTGCAGTGCATCCCCAGTGGTGCCAGTGCACTCTCTGGACTCACTGCACTGCATCCCCAGTGGTGCCAGTGCACTCTCTGGACTCACTGCACTGCATCCCCAGTGGTGCCAGTGCACTCTCTGGACTCACTGCACTGCATCCCCAGTGGTGCCAGTGCACTCTCTGGAGGCACTGCACTGCATCCCCAGTGGTGCCAGTGCACTCTGTGGACTCACTGTACTGCATCCCCAGGGTGCCAGTGCACTCTCTGGACTCACCGTACTGCATCCAGAGTGGTACCAGTGCGCTCTCTGGAGTCACTGCAGTGCTTCCCCAGTGGTGCCAGTGCACTCTCTGGACTCACTGCACTGCATCCCCAGTGGTGCCGGTACACTCTCTAGAGTCACTGCAGTGCATCCCCAGAGGTGCCAGTGCACTCTCTGGACTCACTGCAGTGCATCCCCTGTGGTGCCAATGCACTCTCTGGACTCACTGCACTGCATCCCCAGTGGTGCCAGTGCACTCTCTGGACTCACTGCACTGCATCCCCAGTGGTGCCAGTGCACTCTCTGGACTCACTGCACTGCATCCCCAGTGGTGCCAGTGCACTCTCTGGACTCACAGCAGTGCATTCCCAGTGGTGCCAGTGCACTCTCTGGACTCACTGCACTGCATCCCCAGTGGTGCCAGTTCACTCTCTGGACTCACTGCACTGCATCCCCAGTGGTGCCAGTGCACTCTCTGGACTCACTGCAGTGCATCCCCAGTGGTGCCAGTGCACTCTCTGGACTCATTGCACTGCATCCCCAGTGGTGCCAGTGCACTCTCTGGAGTCTCTGCAGTGCATCCCCAGTGGTGCCAGTGCACTCTGTGGACTCACTGTGCTGCATACCCAGTGGTGCCAGTGCACTCTCTGGACTCACTGCAGTACATCCCCAATGGTGCCAGTGTACTCTCTGCACTCACTGCAGTGCATCCCAAGTGGTGCCAGTGCACTCTCTGGACTCACTGCAGTGCATTCCCAGTGGTGCCAGTTCACTCTCTGGAGTCACTGTACTGCATCCCCAGTGGTGCCAGTGCACTCTCTGGACTCACTGCACTGCATCCCCAGTGGTGCCAGTGCACTCTCTGGACTCACTGCACTGCATCCCCAGTGGTGCCAGTGCACTCTGTGGACTCACTGTACTGCATCCACAGTGGTGCCAGTGCACTCTCTGGACTCACCGCACTGCATCCAGAGTGGTGCCAGTGCACTCTCTAGAGTCACTGCAGTGCATCCCCAGTGGTGCCAGTGCACTCTCTGGACTCACTGCACTGCATCCCCAGTGCTGACAGTGCACTCTCTGGAGTCACTGCTCTGCATCCCCAGTGGTGCCAGTGCACTCTGTGGACTCACTGCACTGCATCCCCAGTGGTGCCAGTGCACTCTCTGGACTCACCGCACTGCATCCCCAGTGGTGCCAGTGCACTCTCTGGACTCACTGCAGTGCATCCCCAGTGGTGCCAGTGCACTCTCTGGACTCACTGCAGTGCATCCCCCGTGGTGCCAGTGCACTCTCTGGAGTCACTGCACTGCATCCCCAGTGGTGCCAGTGCACTCTCTGGACTCACTGCACTGCATCCCCAGTGGGGCCAGTGCACTCTATGTAGTCATTGCGCTGCATACCCAGTGGTGCCAGTGCACTCTCTGGACTCACTGCAGTGCATCCCCAGTGGTGCCAGTGCACTCTCTGGACTCACTGCAGTGCATCCCCAGTGGTGCCAGTGCACTCTCTGGACTCACTGAACTGCATCCCCAGTGGTGCCAGTGCACTCTCTGGAGTCTCTGCAGTGCATCCCCAGTGGTGCCAGTGCACTCTGTGGACTCACTGTACTGCATCCCCAGTGGTGCCAGTGCACTCTCTGGACTCACAGCACTGCATCCCCAGTGGTGCCATTGCACTCTCTGGACTCACTGCAGTACATCCCCAATTGTGCCAGTGTACTCTCTGCACTCACTGCAGTGCATCCCCAGTGGTGTCAGTGCACTCTCTGGACTCACTGCACTGCATCCCCAGTGGTGCCAGTGCACTCTCTGGAGTCTCTGCAGTGCATCTCCAGTGGTGCCAGTGCACTCTCTGGACTCACTGCACTGCATCCCCAGTGGTGCCAGTGCACTCTCTGGACTAACTGAACTGCATCCCCAATTGATCCAGTGCACTCTCTGGACTCACTGCACTGCATCCCCAGTGGTGCCAGTGCACTCTCTGGAGTCACTGCAGTGCATCCCCAGTGGTCCCAGTGCACTCTGTGGACTCACTGCACTGCATCCCCAGTGGTGCCAGTACTCTCTCTGGACTCACAGCACTGCATCCCCAGTGGTGCCAGTGCACTCTCTGGACTCACTGCACTGCATCCCCAGTGGTGCCAGTGCACTCTCTGGACTCACTGCACTGCATCCCCAGTGGTGCCAGTGCACTCTCTGTAGTCATTGCGCTGCATCCCCAGTGGTGCCAGTGCACTCTCTGGACTCACTGCACTGCATCACCAGTGGTGCCAGTGCACTCTCTGGAGTCACTGCAGTGCTTCCCCAGTGGTACCAGTGCACTCTCTGGACTCACTGCACTGCATCCCCAGTGGTGCCAGTGCACTCTCTGCAGTCTCTGCAGTGCATCTCCAGTGGTGCCAGGGCACTCTCTGGACTCACCGCACTGCATCCAGAGTGGTGCCAGTGCACTCTCTGGAGTCACCGGGGTGCATCCCCAGTGGTGCCAGTGCACTCTCTGGACTCACTGCAGTGCATCCCCAGTGGTGCCAGTGCACTCTCTGGACTCACTGCAGTACATCCCCAATGGTGCCAGTGTACTCTCTGGACTCACTGCAGTGCATCCCCAGTGGTGCCAGTGCACTCTCTGGACTCACTGCAGTGCATCCCCAGTGGTGCCAGTTCACTCTCTGGAGTCACTGCAGTGCATCCCCAGTGGTGCCAGTGCACTCTCTGGACTCACTGCAGTGCATCCCCAGTGGTGCCATTGCACTCTCTGGACTCACTGCAGTACATCCCCAATGGTGCCAGTGTACTCTCTGCACTCACTGCAGTGCATCCCCAGTGGTGCCAGTGCACTCTCTGGACTCACTGCAGTCCATCCCCAGTGGTGCCAGTGCACTCACTGGAGTCACTGTACTGCATCCCCAGTGGTGCCAGTGCACTCTCTGGACTCACTGCACTGCATCCCCAGTGGTGCCAGTGCACTCTCTGGACTAACTGAACTGCATCCCCAATTGATCCAGTGCACTCTCTGGACTCACTGCACTGCATCCCCAGTGGTGCCAGTGCACTCTCTGGACTAACTGAACTGCATCCCCAATTGATCCAGTGCACTCTCTGGACTCACTGCACTACATCCCCAGTGGTGCCGGTGCACTCTCTACAGTCACTGCAGTGCATCTCCAGTGGTGCCAGTGCACTCTCTGGAGTCTCTCCAGTGCATCCCCAGTGGTGCCAGTGCACTCTATGGACTCACTGTACTGCATCCCCAGTGGTGCCAGTGCACTCTCTGGACTCACTGCACTGCATCCCCAGTGGTGCCAGTGCACTCTCTGGACTCACTGCAGTACATCCCCAATGGTGCCAGTGTACTCTCTGCACTCACTGCAGTGCATCCCCAGTGGTGCCAGTGCACTCTCTGGACTCACTGCAGTGCATCCCCAGTGGTGCCAGTTCACTCTCTGGACTCACTGCACTGCATCCCCAGTGGTGCCAGTGCACTCTCTGGACTCACTGCAGTGCATCCCCAGTGGTGCCAGTGCACTCTCTGGACTCAATGTACTGCATCCCCAGTGGTGCCAGTGCACTCTCTGGACTCACTGCACTGCATCCCCAGTGGTGCCAGTGCACTCACTGGAGGCATAGCAGTGCATCCCCAGTGGTGCCAGTGCACTCTCTGGACTCACTGCAGTGCATCCCCAGTGGTGCCAGTGCACTCTCTGGACTCACTGCAGTGCATCCCCAGTGGTGCCAGTGCACTCTCTGGACTCACTGCAGTGCATCCCCAGTGGTGCCAGTGCGCTCTCTGGACTCACAGCACTGCATCCCCAGTGGTGCCAGTGCACTCTCTGTAGTCATTGCGCTGCATCCCCAGTGGTGCCAGTGCAATCTCTGGACACACTGCAATGCATCCCCAGTGGGGCCAGTGCACTCTCTGGACTCACTGCAGTGCATCCCCAGTGGTGCCAGTGCACTCTATGGACTCACTGCAGTGCATCCCCAGTGGTGCCAGTGCACTCTCTGGACTCACTGCACTGCATCCCCAGTGCTGACAGTGCACTCTCTGGACTCACTGCACTACATCCCCAGTGGTGCCAGTGCACTATCTGGACTCACTGCACTGCATCCCCAGTGGTGCCAGTGCACTCTCTGGACTCACTGCACTGCATCCCCAGTGGTGCCAGTGCACTCTCTGGAGTCTCTGCAGTGCATCCCCAGTGGTGCCAGTGCACTCTGTGGACTCACTGTACTGCATCCCCAGTGGTGCCAGTGCACTCTCTGGACTCACTGCAGTACATCCCCAGTGGTGCCAGTGTACTCTCTGCACTCACTGCAGTGCATCCCCAGTGGTGCCAGTGCACTCTCTGGACTCACTGCACTGCATCCCCAGTGGTGCCAGTGCACTCTCTGGACTAACTGAACTGCATCCCCAATTGATCCTGTGCACTCTCTGGAGTCACTGCACTGCATCCCCAGTGGTGCCAGTGCACTCTCTGGAGTTACTGCAGTGCATCCCCAGTGGTGCCAGTGCACTCTGTGGACTCACTGTACTGCATCCACAGTGGTGCCAGTGCACTCTCTGGAGTCACCGCACTGCATCCAGAGTGGTGCCAGTGCACTCTCTGGACTCACTGCACTGCATCCCCAGTGGTGCCAGTGCACTCTCTGGACTCACTGCAGTGCATCCCCAGTGGTGCCAGTGCGCTCTCTGGACTCACTGCAGTGCATCCCCAGTGGTGCCAGTGCACTCTCTGGACTCACTGCACTGCATCCCCAGTGGTGCCAGTGCACTCTCTGCACTCACTGCACTGCATCCCTAGTGGTGCCAGTGCACTCTCTGGACTCACTGCAGTGCATCCCCAGTGGTGCCAGTGCACTCTCTGGAGTCACTGCAGTGCATCCCCAGTGGTGCCAGTGCACTCTGTGGACTCACTGTACTGCATCCACAGTGGTGCCAGTGCACTCTCTGGAGTCACCGCACTGCATCCAGAGTGGTGCCAGTGCACTCTCTGTCGTCATTGCGCTGCATCCCCAGTGGTGCCAGGGCTCTCTCTGGACTCACTGCACTGCATCACCAGTGGTGCCAGTGCACTCTCTGGAGTCACTGCAGTGCTTCCCCAGTGGTGCCAGTGCACTCTCTGGACTCACTGCACTGCATCCCCAGTGGTGCCGGTGCACTCTCTACAGTCACTGCAGTGCATCTCCAGTGGTGCCAGTGCACTCTCTGGAGTCTCTGCAGTGCATCCCCAGTGGTGCCAGTGCACTCTATGGACTCACTGTACTGCATCCCCAGTGGTGCCAGTGCACTCTCTGGACTCACTGCACTGCATCCCCAGTGGTGCCAGTGCACTCTCTGGACTCACTGCAGTACATCCCCAATGGTGCCAGTGTACTCTCTGCACTCACTGCAGTGCATCCCCAGTGGTGCCAGTGCACTCTCTGGACTCACTGCAGTGCATCCCCAGTGGTGCCAGTTCACTCTCTGGAGTCACTGTACTGCATCCCCAGTGGTGCCAGTGCACTCTATGGACTCACTGCACTGCATCCCCAGTGGTGCCAGTGCACTCTGTGGACTCAGTGTACTGCATCCCCAGTGGTGCCAGTGCACTCTCTGGACTCACTGCACTGCATCCCCAGTGGTGCCAGTGCACTCTCTGGAGGCATAGCAGTGCATCCCCAGTGGTGCCAGTGCACTCTGTGGACTCACTGTACTGCATCCCCAGTGGCACCAGTGCACTCTCTGGACTCACCGCACTGCATCCAGAGTGGTGCCAGTGCACTCTCTGGACTCACTGCAGTGCATCCCCAGTGGTGCCAGTGCACTCTCTGGACTCACTGCACTGCATCCCCAGTGGTGCCAGTGCACTCTCTGGACTCACAGCACTGCATCCCCAGTGGTGCCAGTGCACTCTCTGTAGTCATTGCGCTGCATCCCCAGTGGTGCCAGTGCAATCTCTGGACTCACTGCACTGCATCCCCAGTGGGGCCAGTGCACTCTCTGGACTCACTGCAGTGCATCCCCAGTGGGGCCAGTGCACTCTATGGACTCACTGCAGTGCATCCCCAATGGTGCCAGTGCACTCTCTGGACTCACTGCAGTGCATCCCCAGTGGTGCCAGTGCACTCTGTGGACTCACTGCACTACATCTCCAGTGGTGCCAGTGTACTATCTGGACTCACTGCACTGCATCCCCAGTGCTGACAGTGCACTCTCTGGACTCACTGCACTGCATCCCCAGTGCTGACAGTGCACTCTCTGGACACACTGCAGGTCATCCCCAGTGGTGCCAGTGCACTCTCTGGACTCACTGCACTGCATCCCCAGTGGTGCCAGTGCACTCTCTGGAGTCTCTGCAGTGCATCACCAGTGGTGCCAATGCACTCTGTGGCCTCACTGTACTGCATCCCCAGTGTTGCCAGTGCACTCTCTGGACTCACTGCAGTACATCCCCAATGGTGCCAGTGTACTCTCTGCACTCACTGCAGTACATCCCCAGTGGTGCCAGTGCACTCTCTGGACTCACTGCACTGCATCCCCAGTGGTGCCAGTGCACTCTCTGCACTCACTGCACTGCATCCCCTATTGATCCAGTGCACTCTCTGGAGTCACTGCACTGCATCCCCAGTGGTGCCAGTGCACTCTCTGGAGTTACTGCACTGCATCCCCAGTGGTGCCAGTGCACTCTGTGGACTCACTGTACTGCATCCACAGTGGTGCCAGTGCACTCTCTGGACTCACCGCACTGCATCCAGAGTGGTGCCAGTGCACTCTCTGGACTCACTGCACTGCATCCCCAGTGGTGCCAGTGCACTCTCTGGACTCACTGCAGTGCATCCCCAGTGGTGCCAGTGCACTCTCTGGACTTACAGCACTGCATCCCCAGTGGTTCCAGTGCACTCTCTGGACTCACTGCTCTGCATCCCCAGTGGTGCCAGTGCACTCTCTGGAGTCACTGCAGTGCTTCCCCAGTGGTGCCAGTGCACTCTCTGGACTCACTGCTCTGCATCCCCAGTGGTGCCAGTGCACTCTCTGGAGTCACTGCAGTGCTTCCCCAGTGGTGCCAGTGCACTCTCTGGACTCACTACAGTGCATCCCCAGTGGTGCCAGCGCACTCTCTGGAGTCTCTGCAGTGCATCCCCAGTGGTGCCAGT
This sequence comes from Anser anser, assembly GCF_964211835.1. Classification (NCBI taxonomy): domain Eukaryota; kingdom Metazoa; phylum Chordata; class Aves; order Anseriformes; family Anatidae; genus Anser; species Anser anser. Next base: position 185,768 of record NW_028153663.1, read on the forward strand.
GCACTCTGTGGACTCACTGTACTGCATCCCCAGTGGTGCCAGTGCACTCTCTGGACTCACTGCACTGCATCCCCAGTGGTGCCAGTGCACTCTCTGGACTCACTGCAGTACATCCCCAAAGGTGCCAGTGTACTCTCTGCACTCACTGCAGTGCATCCCCAGTTGTGCCAGTGCACTCTCTGGAGTCACTGTACTGCATCCCCAGTGGTGCCAGTGCACTCTCTGGACTCACTGCAGTGCATCCCCAGTGGTGCCAGTGCACTCTCTGGACTAACTGAACTGCATCCCCAATTGATCCAGTGCACTCTCTGGACTCACTGCACTGCATCCCCAGTGATGCCAGTGCACTCTCTGGACTCACTGCAGTGCATCCCCAGTGGTGCCAGTGCACTCTCTGGACTCACTGCACTGCATCCCCAGTGGTGCCAGTGCACTCTCTGGACTCACAGCACTGCATCCCCAGTGGTGCCAGTGCACTCTCTGTAGTCATTGCGCTGCATCCCCAGTGGTACCAGTGCACTCTCTGGACTCACTGCACTGCATCCCCAGTGGGGCCAGTGCACTCTCAGGAGTCATTTCAGTGCATCCCCAGTGGTGCCAGTGCACTCTATGGACTCACTGCAGTGCATCCCCAGTGGTGCCAGTGCACTCTCTGGACTCACTGCAGTGCATCCCCAGTGGTGCCAATGCACTCTCTGGACTCACTGCACTGCATCCCCAGTGGTGCCAGTGCACTCTCTGGAGTCTCTGCAGTGCATCCCCAGTGGTGCCAGTGCACTCTGTGGACTCACTGTACTGCATCCCCAGTGGTGCCAGTGCACTCTCTGGACTCACTGCAGTACATCCCCAATGGTGCCAGTGTACTCTCTGCACTCACTGCAGTGCATCCCCAGTGGTGCCAGTGCACTCTCTGGACTCACTGCAGTGCATCCCCAGTGGTGCCAGTTCACTCTCTGGAGTCACTGTACTGCATCCCCAGTGGTGCCAGTGCACTCTCTGGACTCACTGCACTGCATCCCCAGTGGTGCCAGTGCACTCTCTGGACTCACTGCTCTGCATCCCCAGTGGTGCCAGTGCACTCTGTGGACTCACTGTACTGCATCCCCAGTGGTGCCAGTGCACTCTCTGGAGTCTCTGCAGTGCATCCCCAGTGGTGCCAGTGCACTCTCTGGACACACTGCACTGCATCCCCAGTGGTGCCAGTGCACTCTCTGGACTCACAGCAGTGCATCCCCAGTGGTGTCAGTGCACTCTCTGGACTCACTGCAGTGCATCCCCAGTGGTGCCAGTGCACTCTCTGGACTCACTGCACTGCATCCCCAGTGGTGCCAGTGCACTCTCTGCACTCACAGCACTGCATCCCCAGTGGTGCCATTGCACTCTCTGGACTCACTGCAGTACATCCCCAATTGTGCCAGTGTACTCTCTGCACTCACTGCAGTGCATCCCCAGTGGTGCCAGTGCACTCTCTGGACTCACTGCAGTGCATCCCCAGTGGTGCCAGTTCACTCTCTGGAGTCACTGTACTGCATCCCCATTGGTGCCAGTGCACTCTCTGGACTCACTGCACTGCATCTCCAGTGGTGCCAGTGCACTCTCTGGAGTCTCTGCAGTGCATCCCCAGTGGTCCCAGTGCACTCTGTGGACTCACTGTACTGCATCCACAGTGGTGCCAGTGCACTCTCTGGACTCACCGCACTGCATCCCCAGTGGTGCCAGTGCACTCTCTGGACGCACTGCACTGCATTCCCAGTGGTGCCACTGCACTCTCTGGACTCACTGCAGTGCATCCCCAGTGGTGCCAGTGCACTCTGTGGACTCACTGCACTGCATCCCCAGAGGTGCCAGTGCTCTCTCTGGACTCACTGCACTGCATCCCCAGTGGTGCCAGTGCACTCTCTGGACTCACTGCACTGCATCCCCAGTGGTGCCAGTGCACTCTCTGGACTCACTGCACTGCATCCCCAGTGGTGCCTGTGCACTCTCTGGACTCACTGCACTGCATCCCCAGTGGTGCCAATGCACTCTCTAGAGTCACTGCAGTGCATCCCCAGTGGTGCCAGTGCACTCTCTGGACTCACTGCACTGCATCCCCAGTGGTGCCAGTGCACTCTCTGGAGTCACTGCACTGCATCCCCAGTGGTGCCAGTGCACTCTCTGGACTCACTGCAGTGCATCCCCAGTGGTGCCAGTGCACTCTCTGGACTTACAGCACTGCATCCCCATTTGGTGCCAGTGCACTCTCTGGACTCACTGCGCTGCATCCCCAGTGGTGCCAGTGCACTCTCTGGACTCACTGCGCTGCATCCCCAGTGGTGCCAGTGCACTCTCTGTAGTCATTGCGCTGCATCAACAGTGGTGCCAGGGCACTCTGTGGACTCACTGCACTGCATCCCCAGTGGTGCCAGTGCACTCTCTGGACTCACTGCAGTGCTTCCCCAGTGGTGCCAGTGCACTCTCTGGACTCACTGCAGTGCTTCCCCAGTGGTGCCAGTGCACTCTCTGGACTCACTGCACTGCATCCCCAGTGGTGCCAGTGCACTCTCTGGAGGCACTGCAGTGCATCCCCAGTGGTGCCAGTGCACTCTGTGGACTCACTGTACTGCATCCCCAGGGTGCCAGTGCACTCTCTGGACTCACCGCACTGCATCCAGAGTGGTGCCAGTGCACTCTATGGACTCACCGCACTGCATCCCCAGTGGTGCCAGTGCACTCTCTGGACTCACTGCAGTGCATCCCCAGTGGTGCCAGTGCACTCTCTGGACTCACTGCACTGCATCCCAAGTGGTGTCAGTGCACTCTCTGGACTCACAGCACTGCATCCCCAGTGGTGCCAGTGCACTCTCTGTAGTCATTGCGCTGCATCCCCAGTGGTGCCAGTGCAATCTCTGGACTCACTGCACTGCATCCCCAGTGGGGCCGGTGCACTCTCTGGACTCACTGCACTGCATCCCCAGTGGTGCCAGTGCACTCTCTGGACTCACTGCAGTGCATCCCCAGTGGTGCCAGTGCACTCTCTGGACTCACTGCAGTGCATCCCCAGTGGTGCCAATTCACTCTCTGGACTCACTGCACTGCATCCCCAGTGGTGCCAGTGCACTCTCTGGAGTTACTGCACTGCATCCCCAGTGGTGCCAGTGCACTCTGTGGACTCACTGTACTGCATCCACAGTGGTGCCAGTGCACTCTCTGGACTCACCGCACTGCATCCAGAGTGGTGCCAGTGCACTCTCTGGACTCACTGCACTGCATCCCCAGTGCTGACAGTGCACTCTCTGGACTCACTGCACTGCATCCCCAGTGGTGCCAGTGCACTCTCTGGAGTCTCTACAGTGCATCCCCAGTGGTGCCAGTGCACTCTCTGGAGTCTCTACAGTGCATCCCCAGTGCTGCCAGTGCACTCTGTGGACTCACTGTACTGCATCCCCAGTGGTGCCAGTGCACTCTCTGGACTCACTGCAGTACATCCCCAATGGTGCCAGTGTACTCTCTGCACTCACTGCAGTGCATCCCCAGTGGTGCCAGTGCACTCTCTGGACTCACTGCAGTGCATCCCCAGTAGTGCCAGTGCACTCTCTGGACTAACTGAACTGCATCCCCAATTGATCCAGTGCACTCTCTGGAGTCACTGCACTGCATCCCCAGTGGTGCCAGTGCACTCTCTGGACTCACTGCAGTGCATCCCCAGTGGTGCCAGTGCACTCTGTGGACTCACTGCACTGCATCCCCAGTGGTGCCAGTGCACTCTCTGGACTCACTGCAGTGCATCCCCAGTGGTGCCAGTGCACTCTCTGGACTCACTGCACTACATCCCCAGTGGTGCCAGTGCACTATCTGGACTCACTGCACTGCATCCCGAGTGGTGCCAGTGCACTCTCTGGACTCACTGCACTGCATCCCGAGTGGTGCCAGTGCACTCTGTGGACTCACTGTACTGCATCACCAGTGGTGCCAGTGCACTCTGTGGACTCACTGCACTGCATCCCCAGTGGTGCCAGTGCACTCTCTGGACTCACTGCAGTGCATCCCCAGTGGTGCCAGTGCACTCTCTGGACTCACTGCAGTGCATCCCCAGTGGTGCCAGTGCACTCTCTAGAGTCACTGCAGTGCATCCCCAGTGGTGCCAGTGCACTCTCTAGAGTCACTGCAGTGCATCCCCAGTGGTGCCAGTGTACTCTCTGGACTCACTGCACTGCATCCCCAGATGTGCCAGTGCACTCTCTGGACTCACCGCACTGCATCCAGAGTGGTGCCAGTGCACTCTCTGGACTCACCGCACTGCATCCAGAGTGGTGCCAGTGCACTCTCTGGACTCACTGCACTGCATCCCCAGATGTGCCAGTGCACTCTCTGGACTCACTGCACTGCATCCCCAGATGTGCCAGTGTACTCTCTGGAGTCACCGCACTGCATCCAGAGTGGTGCCAGTGCACTCTCTGGACTAACTGAACTGAATCCCCAATTGATCCAGTGCACTCTCTGGACTCACTGCAGTGCATCCCCAGTGGGGCCAGTGCACTCTCTGGAGTCATTTCAGTGCATCCCCAGTGGTGCTAGTGCACTCTATGGACTCACTGCAGTGCATCCCCAGTGGTGCCAGTGCACTCTATGGACTCACTGCAGTGCATCCCCAGTGGTGCCAATGCACTCTCTGGACTCACTGCACTGCATCCCCAGTGGTGCCAATGCACTCTCTGCACTCACTACACTGCATCCCCAGTGGTACCAGTGCACTCTCTGGACTCACTGCACTGCATCCCCAGTGGTGCCAGTTCACTCTCTGGACTCACAGCAGTGCATTCCCAGTGGTGCCAGTGCACTCTCTGGACTCACAGCAGTGCATCCCGAGTGGTGCCAGTGCACTCTCTGGACTCACTGCACTGCATCCCCAGTGGTGCCAGTGCACTCTCTGGACTCACTGCACTGCATCCCCAGTGGTGCCAGTGCACTCTCTGGACTCACTGCAGTGCATCCCCAGTGGTGCCAGTGCACTCTCTGGACTCATTGCACTGCATCCCCAGTGGTGCCAGTGCACTCTCTGGAGTCTCTGCAGTGCATCCCCAGTGGTGCCAGTGCACTCTGTGGACTCACTGTACTGCATCCCCAGTGGTGCCAGTGCACTCTCTGGACTCACTGTACTGCATCCCCAGTGGTGCCATTGCACTCTCTGGACTCACAGCACTGCATCCCCAGTGGTGCCAGTGTACTCTCTGCACTCACTGCAGTGCATCCCCAGTGGTGCCAGTGCACTCTCTGGACTCACTGCAGTGCATCCCCAGTGGTGCCAGTGCACTCTCTTTAGCCTCTGCAGTGCATCTCCAGTGGTGCCAGTGCACTCTCTGGACTCACTGCACTGCATCCCCAGTGGTGCCAGTGCACTCTCTGGACTAACTGAACTGCATCCCCAATTGATCCAGTGCACTCTCTGGACTCACTGCACTGCATCCCCAATTGATCCAGTGCACTCTCTGGAGTCACTGCAGTGCATCCCCAGTGGTCCCAGTGCACTCTGTGGACTCACTGTACTGCATCCACAGTGGTGCCAGTGCACTCTGTGGACTCACCGCACTGCATCCCCAGTGGTGCCAGTGCACTCTCTGGACTCACTGCACTGCATTCCCAGTGGTGCCAGTGCACTCTCTGGACTCACTGCAGTGCATTCCCAGTGGTGCCAGTGCACTCTCTGGACTCACTGCAGTGCATCCCCAGTGGTGCCAGTACTCTCTCTGGACTCACAGCACTGCATCCCCAGTGGTGCCAATGCACTCTCTGGACTCACTGCACTGCATCCCCAGTGGTGCCAGTGCACTCTCTGGACTCACTGCACTGCATCCCCAGTGGTGCCAGTGCACTCTCTGGACTCACTGCACTGCATCCCCAGTGGTGCCAGTGCACTCTCTGGAGTCACTGCACTGCATCCCCAGTGGTGCCAGTGCACTCTCTGGACTCACTGCACTGCATCCCCAGTGGTGCCAGTGCACTCTCTGGACTTACAGCACTGCATCCCCATTGGTGCCAGTGCACTCTCTGGACTCACTGCGCTGCATCCCCATTGGTGCCAGTGCACTCTCTGGACTCACTGCAGTGCATCCCCAGTGGTGCCAGTGCACTCTCTGGACTCACTGCAGTGCATCCCCAGTGGTGCCAGGGCACTCTCTGGACTCACTGCAGTGCATCACCAGTGGTGCCAGGGCACTCTCTGGAGTCACTGCACTGCATCACCAGTGGTGCCAGTGCACTCTCTGGACTCACTGCACTGCATCCCCAGTGGTGCCGGTGCACTCTCTGGACTCACTGCAGTGCATCCCCAGTGGTGCCAGTGCACTCTCTGGACTCACCGCAGTGCATCCAGAGTGGTGCCAGTGCACTCTCTGGACTCACTGCAGTGCATCCCCAGTGGTGCCAGTGCACTCTCTGGACTCACTGCAGTGCATCCCCAGTGGTGCCAGTGCACTCTCTGGACTCACTGCAGTACATCCCCAATGGTGCCAGTGCACTCTCTGGACTCACTGCAGTGCATCCCCAGTGGTGCCAGTGCACTCTCTGGAGTCACTGCAGTGCATCCCCAGTGGTGCCAGTGCACTCTCTGGAGTCACTGCAGTGCATCCCCAGTGGTGCCAGTGCACTCTCTGGACTCACTGCACTGCATCCCCAGTGGTGCCAGTGCACTCTCTGGACTCACTGCACTGCATCCCCAGTGGTGCCAGTGCACTCTCTGGACTCACTGCACTGCATCCCCAGTGGTGCCAGTGCACTCTCTGGAGGCACTGCACTGCATCCCCAGTGGTGCCAGTGCACTCTGTGGACTCACTGTACTGCATCCCCAGGGTGCCAGTGCACTCTCTGGACTCACCGTACTGCATCCAGAGTGGTACAAGTGCGCTCTCTGGAGTCACTGCAGTGCTTCCCCAGTGGTGCCAGTGCACTCTCTGGACTCACTGCACTGCATCCCCAGTGGTGCCGGTACACTCTCTAGAGTCACTGCAGTGCATCCCCAGTGGTGCCAGTGCACTCTCTGGACTCACTGCAGTGCATCCCCTGTGGTGCCAATGCACTCTCTGGACTCACTGCACTGCATCCCCAAGGTGCCAGTGCACTCTCTGCACTCACTACACTGCATCCCCAGTGGTGCCAGTGCACTCTCTGGACTCACTGCACTGCATCCCCAGTGGTGCCAGTGCACTCTCTGGACTCACAGCAGTGCATTCCCATTGGTGCCAGTGCACTCTCTGGACTCACTGCACTGCATCCCCAGTGGTGCCAGTGCACTATCTGGACTCAATGCACTGCATCCCCAGTGGTGCCAGTTCACTCTCTGGACTCACTGCAGTGCATCCCCAGTGGTGCCAGTGCACTCTCTGGACTCACTGCAGTGCATCCCCAGTGGTGCCAGTGCACTCTCTGGACTCATTGCACTGCATCCCCAGTGGTGCCAGTGCACTCTCTGGAGTCTCTGCAGTGCATCCCCAGTGGTGCCAGTGCACTCTGTGGACTCACTGTACTGCATACCCAGTGGTGCCAGTGCACTCTCTGGACTCACTGCAGTACATCCCCAATGGTGCCAGTGTACTCTCTGCACTCACTGCAGTGCATCCCCAGTGGTGCCAGTGCACTCTCTGGACTCACTGCAGTGCATCCCCAGTGGTGCCAGTTCACTCTCTCGAGTCACTGTACTGCATCCCCAGTGGTGCCAGTGCACTCTCTGGACTCACTGCACTGCATCCCCAGTGGTGCCAGTGCACTCTCTGGACTCACTGCACTGCATCCCCAGTGGTGCCAGTGCACTCTGTGGACTCACTGTACTGCATCCACAGTGGTGCCAGTGCACTCTCTGGACTCACCGCACTGCATCCCCAGTGCTGACAGTGCACTCTCTGGAGTCACTGCTCTGCATCCCCAGTGGTGCCAGTGCACTCTGTGGACTCACTGCACTGCATCCCCAGTGGTGCCAGTGCACTCTCTGGACTCACCGCACTGCATCCCCAGTGGTGCCAGTGCACTCTCTGGACTCACTGCAGTGCATCCCCAGTGGTGCCAGTGCACTCTCTGGACTCACTGCAGTGCATCCCCCGTGGTGCCAGTGCACTCTCTGGAGTCACTGCACTGCATCCCCAGTGGTGCCAGTGCACTCTCTGGACTCACTGCACTGCATCCCCAGTGGGGCCAGTGCACTCTATGTAGTCATTGCGCTGCATACCCAGTGGTGCCAGTGCACTCTGTGGACTCACTGTAC